>NW_026136724.1:11680524-11728024 GCF_905237075.1 Dicentrarchus labrax | reverse complement strand
CTCAGTCCCTCCCTCCTTGTAGTTTTGTCTTGGATCTATATTATAAATACTCATTTATGTACTATAGTGTAGCCTATATAGTCTATAGAATAGTGTCACCTTCATGATCAAAGTGAAAAGTAACAATGTGTTTATTTGGAAGCATTTACTCTTTTTGAAGTTTATATTTTGACTTAAAGAGACATTTGTGTTTGTTAAGTTAAAATAATTAAAGCTAAGATAATTGACACTCGGTTTAATGGTTAATATTTAATATTTATTTTTATTCAAAAAGAGCTCAGGGCCCTGAGGGTAGGAGTGCTACAGTCTAGTTTACACTATTTAGTTGTGAACAAATATGACAAAAAAAGTAAAACAATAATTATCCTGTAGATTTTGAGAATTTTAGTTGCATCAGAAAGAACAGAAAATTAATATGTATTTCAATTTCTTACTGTTTCAATAATGTTGTGAATATATAATATAATATGAGACATACATATTGGTATAGTATTTATTAAGTTCTTTGACATTTTTCTATTGGCACATAGTAGTCCACGTAGTATTACTAATGTGTGTGTGTGTATGTGTGTGTGTGTGTGTGTGTCTGTAAGCAGGCAAACAGTAGACACGGTAAGCAGATTTCACTGTAGCATCCTGGCCTGAGGGGCGGTACTCTGAGAGGGCAGTCAGAGTGATCTGCATCACATTTCAGACCCAGACACACTTTGACCGAGGCACACACTCACGCATACTCACAGATGCATAATGTATGCTGGAACACACACATCATTGTGCAACAGTGCTTATGCCTCGTCAGTATAATGCCTGAGAAGCACTCATCCACCCACCCACAACCAATAAGGTAACTGTTATTACAGCCAGAGAGAATATTCTTTTACACATTCACACACATATAAACACACATACTCACGCCTCTCATCTCTTGCTAGAAAAGCCTGAGGTGATCTACCTTTAAAGTGAAACACCACATTCAATCTGTTATGCTGAAATCTATAGGCTAAAGTACAGTATGTTGCAAATTTAATGTACTTCAGACCTTGTTGTACCGCAGGAACTCTCCATAAACTCACAGATCTCAAACGAGAGGGGGTCCTCCAGCTGTTCTTAGAACTATGGAAAGTCCTTTGGTCCAAAAGCGCCTATTGTGAGCAGTTTTCACTGGAACTATTTCTACAGTGGAAAGAAAGTCCAATGAAATATTATTAACTTGGATTAAATTTTTTTCTTCTGGAAAGGATATGTGGCTGTTTTAAAGGCAATTTGTTAATCTTGAGAGCACCATAAACAAAATGTCTTTTACTTCCATTTTATTGGCTCAAAACCTTAGCCAGTATAACTAAAAACCATCTGCATGCATAGATACCACAAGAGGAGTGTCAGAAAAAAAATCTGTACTGGCTCAGTCACTGAATTTTTTCCCCCACCAACACACTAAATACACAGCAGCTTGTTTGATTTATGCAAGAGCTCTTCCAAATTGTCCTGTGAGATTATGGCTGAAAGAGCACGCAATGAGCCAGATGTTTTCTTAATGGAATGCATAGCACAGGTGATTCATGGTTGATGTATCGTAATGCAGAGGGCGGCAGCCTCAGATCACTTTGGATTGGCATAATTTGCAGGCACAAATGTTAGAAGTGTCTGACAAGAAAGAGGTCCTCTTAGTTTTGGTGGGCGTGAGTTCATTTTTTATCATCATTTTAATTAAGGAATATTAACACTTAATGTGTGTCTACTTCTTTAAAATAAGGTATGAGCACCTTGTCAGTTTCAGTTGCTTGAGCACCACAGACAAAATTATTGAAACATGATTTGCATGGCTTTATATAGAGGGAAGTGCAGTCTTGGTGTATTTAAGTATAATTTCAAGTTGCTTGACTATTTCCATTTTCTGTTACTTTATACTTCTACTGCACTATATTTCAAGGGAAATATGGTACTTTGAACTATACTATTGTACATTTATCTGTTTTCAAATTACGATTCTACATACAAAACATATGATCTGTTTCTAAAATACTGTATAAGGCATTGTTATAGATATGAGGCAATTCAAATGAACATGAGAGTATCACTGTGTTACCACATGCTTTAATATTAAATTTCCAATAATATAACATTGACAGGGGTCATTCTGCATAAGAGTGTCAGTTCATCTTGTTGGTAACACTGGTAAAAAAAAATTGTAATGGAGGACTTTTTGCTTTATGCTTTTACTTAGGTAAATGATCTGAATACTTTGTCCCCCCAGGGTAAGTGAGAAAATACTGCATGATATGATGAACCAAGCCTTTAAAATGGATTCTTGATACAATATTGCCTTTTTAAAACTGCAATTGTAAGCTGAAATTACTTCAGATGAGCTGAAAACGTTTCCAGAGCCTGTGAGCACACCGAGCCACCGATAATGCATTGAGGAGCATCAAAAATGCATTGGTCTCAGCAGGAAAAACCACCCAGATCTCAATGCCACTAGAGTACAGTCTCTTTCTCTCTGAAGAACCCGAGTAATACTTTACCTTTGAAGAGCAATAAATGTGAGCTGTATCACAAATCACACGGATCCCATAGTCTGCGTGTTATTTAGTTATTTATGCCTCATGGAGAAATGGCTCTCCATTCCTTCCAAGCAGCACTTATTAGTGTCACATATGGAAGATTTCTCCCCTCAGGTTGTCATGCCAATGTGGAAGTGCAGTATGAGTTTTTAAATATGTTTGACTGGAAGGGAAACAGAACTCTGCAGACTGTGTAGAGGAATGTGTGTGCGAGATGTTGATCATAGTGTGTTAATGCAAAGTCTATTGGTGCATACATATTTCTGTACCCAGCATCGCTGCTTATTACATTACAATACAAGTCACGCCTCTGTGATCTACTTATGCAGTTATGAGAGATGAAGTGAGTGTGTCCTTGTGTCCAGAAGCATACAGTATGTGTGGGTTCATATAGTGCGCGTACCTTTATGTGGTTGCGGTATGGTCCGTGTCTGCACCATACGTGTTGAAAGACATACTATCCACAAGGGGCTTTCAGCAACTTCCAGGGAATCTGCGCAAAGTGAGAGAGAAATCGAGGGTTAGCAGTAGAGGATTCCCAGACATGAAAGCTTGCCGTAATGGAGATAATAGGCTCTGGATCGACGAGTGGAGGCCAGTAAATTAATGGGCCCTCCTTGACACAAAGTCCATTTGTTATTTTTGAAGCGTTGTGACAGTTAATTACTGAGGGTTGGCTTCAGTGGACCACTCCACTTAGGCCGCCTCAGAGAAGAAAAACATTTCCTGGTGTGTTGGGAGACAGAGAGGACAGCTTCAGATGGTGTGGTTTAAGTGCGTGTGTGTAGGTTGGATGCTTTTACGCCTGAGTGTTCAATCTATAGGTGTATCCAGGCAACGAAAAATATTTCTAAACTGCTAATTTGCTTTGCTATATAGGTTTTGGAGGAAATTACTGATTTTTTTTTACCAATCCAGGAAGTGTCACATCTTATATTCTGCAGGGTGGGCTGGTTGATTAGGCAAAGCACAGGACTTTTAAACACAATGTAATTTGCATCCTGCATCCCACGTGCTGTTAAGTTTAGTCTAAAATACTTGGTTTTGGTTAACGAGAGTCCCCGTCTGCTGCTTCACGTCGGCATTGACTTTTTCCACATTTAACCAAGACCACAATTTTCCTTCATCTAAATTAAGTGCTTTGAGTTGGCTTAACATAACCATAAAGCATAAATCATGCTTAAGTTGCCAGTTGTAGATCTTGTAGGAACAATAGCTGAAATATACTGACAATAAACATTTTGGAGAGATGTTCGAAATGAAATCTTGCATTGGAAGTTTGCTGATGCATTCAATATAAACGTTTCCTCATTATGATTGCAAAAAAAAATATCGGGCAGCATTACGTCTCCTTTAAAACCTATTTATTAATGCAAAATATGTATTTATGAACCTAATCTGCAGAAGACAGGGAGACAAGTGTAGATCTACATTCCTGATGTACAGTTGCACAAGCAACAAAACTGTCAAGAAGTACTAAAAAGCACTTAAAACTCATGTTAGCCCGGTTCCAGATGGTCTGGTGTTGTGCTTATAGACAAATGTTTCCCCAGTTGGAAGAACAGCTGAGCCAATCAGAGCTTTATAGGCAGGATTAAGAATGAGGATGCCATCGTTAAGTCCCAGAGCCTGACTACATTAAGAAACGAAAATCATAATTACTTGACACAGCTATAGATGGTATTGTGAGCTGACTTATGGAACTAACAACTCTTTAATCAGCATACGTCTTCAACATGACAAGCATTAACTGTGCCATTTCTTTCTCAACTAAAAATGGTGAAAGTAGGATGAATATGTCATTCACTGCTGATTGGTCGCGGCAAAACAACGCCCATCGCCATGTAGGAAACAGCTGGCATAAACACAATATTAGACTGAATAATTAAGTGAAAACTAAATGGCATGCAGTCTAATTATCAGGCTACACAGATAACATATTATTAACATTATTTATCTATGCGATCTCCCTTATGACTGATTGAGCTCAGTAGTGGTTTTCATTAAAACCTGCATGTATTTTTACAATGCATAAAGCCTGGTTTCAGCCTTTAAAGAGTGTGTTTGAGAACCGTTAGCTGGCTACTGTCACATAAGATAGTGAGAACCTGCTACTCTCTGTCACAATATTCACTAATCTTCAAATGTAATTGTGCTGTCTGTTGGTTTCTTGGCTTTGATGTAGATACTTTAGAACACCACATGAACACAGACAACAGAAGAAAAAAAGTCCAAAATGTCCAAAACAAACTCTCATCTTTCTCTGTCGTTGTGCTCTACGCACAACAAGCTCGTGATTTAATGATAAAATGTTACCTGTTAATTATTCTTACAATTGTCAACTAAATGTATCAGGTGCCATACCTAGAAAATATCTCTGTGCGGTCTTGCAGCACACTAAAGTCCAACTCTTAAAAAATTTGTATTCATCTCCTGACTCGGTCCCCCTTTTTTCGTAAAAATAATCACAAAGTAGTAATTTGTATTCCGGTTGAGAAATACTTTCCAAAGAATACCAATTAGTTGTAGTTTTTTTTTTATTGTGACTAAAGGCACTGAAGAAGGTTATCTCTGCTTAGGCATACAGACCCAGTTTGTTTGTGTGTGTGTATGTGTGTGTGTGTGTGTGTGTGTGTGTGTGTGTGTGTGTGTGTGTGTGTGTGTGTCATTGGAGTAGTTACTCTAGTCTTTCTGGCAGCTTTACTGTTGAGTTGGCATTTGGGCCAATAAAAGAAGCACAGAAGTTTTAGTTTGGTACAAAAAAATCAGTTTAACTGGAGATTGAGATCCAGAAGGGAACATTTTGTTCATTTAGTAAAAAGTATGCACATTACTTTTTGATTAAGACCTTAGTCTGAAAATATTTCTCCTTGTTGTTAACTTATTCTAGCACCTGTAAAGTTTTCATTCAATAGACCAACTTAAAACCAAACAACAGTCCCCATTCTTTGAGTTTTTATATTGAAATATTTTCATGCCTCACATCAGTTTGTGAGAGTAGGTGTCACATTTTTGAAATGGCAGACATCTTATTTCAGTAAAACAATCCAAACGTCAAACTAAAGTGAAAGACACAGATCTTGTCAAATAGATACTGTAACAGCCTCCTACTCTGTATTCACTGACAGTGGAAAACTCTCAGTGGAACCAACCTGCTGGTAAAGCCTCCAGAAAGTGCTGCAGCTGAAACTTGTGTGCATTATCTGCATAGCCCCTAACAGATTACATTTAAATTACATTGCATTTATTGAGCTGACACTTTTTTTTCCCAAAGCGACTTAAAATAAATGCATTCAATCTTGTGGATACAACCGAAAAGAAGCAAGAATCATGTGAGTGTCAACTTCATAAAATAAGCTGAAGTACTTCAAGTGCTACATTTAGAAACAATGAGCGGTAGAGAAAGCCTTTTTTTAGATTAGATTTAGATTTAGATCATAACTACTCTTTTTAAATACCGAATAATGAGTATTGACAGGGTTAGGTGATTTGTTTAAACCCAAAATGTACAGCAAAATAATAAAAAGTATATATGATTACACTTTCAGGATCAGGATGTAGAGCGGATCGACCACTAATCAGATGGTTAGCGGTTTGATTCTTGGCTCCTCCTACTGCATGTTGAACTGTCTTTTAGCAAGATACTGAACCCCGAATTGCTCCCGATGCTGTGTGTGTCATAAGCGTGTGAATGGGTGAATGGGTGAATGGGTGAATGTGGCATTTACTGGACATTGCTTTGAGTGGTCGACTAGACTAGAAAGGCGCTATACAAATGGAATCCATTTACCATTTACTTTCTAAAATGAAGAGCGTATTTCTTTTTTCTACAAACACTGCAATAGAAAATCCATGGAGAAAAAAATATTATAAAAATATATATATTATATATATATATATATATATATATATATATATATATATATATATAAAGGTATATCCATAATCCCTTTTGTCCAGAAACAAGGAAGTAACATCTTTTTATTTGCTCAAACATATAAGAAATATATGAGGAAAGACATATAGAATTTCATCACTTTTAAAGGTCCAGTGTGTAACATTTAGGAGGATCTATTGGCAGAAATTAAATATAATATGCATAGGTATGTTTTCATTTGTGTATAATCACCTAAATATAGGAATTGTTGTGTTTTTGTTAGAATTAGAATGAGTTGCTTATAACTACAGCCACTGTCGCCTTCCATGGAGTCCGCCATGTTGAACAGCAATGTTTCTGCAGTGGTTGACTCTAGATAGGACTGTTTGCGGGAGGGAGAAGCGAGCAATCTGCAACTACACCTCGAGATGTCACTGCATACTGGTCCTTTAAAGGTGCATCTAATAATGAGAAGAAAAATCAGAATGGGATGAAATAGAAATGTGGTATAGAGATTAATAAGAAGTTTGAAATCACTCATTTTACCTTTTACCGACACTGTCACAATATTTTTTTCACATTTCATAACTGAAACTGTCAATTGATCAGCTAGTCAGTATTTTGGTAATTCAGTCATTTTTTCAAGCAGAAATACCAAACACCCTCAATTCATGAAGACATAAATGCCCATAATTTGCCCTCTCCTCCTGCTCTCTTCCTAATATAAGGAAAGACAGACCGAATATGAATAGCCCTGGAACCATTATACACAAACAAAAAGCAAATGGGAGCACTTGAGAGAAATAGATTGGTATCTGTGTACAAGCTTGGAGAAAATCCAGCAAAATTATATTTATGTTCTATTTATTGTCTGGAATAACAGACAGTTGCCTGTGTTTTGCCTGAGGCATGTATGTGTGTGTGACTGAGAGATAGCTCCACTGAGATGTACAGCGTGGAACAGAGAGAGAGGTAGAAAACGAGAGATCAAAACCAGAAAGAAAATATTTCTCGAACTATACTCAGTTTGAGTGAAAGCATGAGAAAATCTGAGAAAGAGAATCTGAAGAGGGAGGAAGTAAAAATGAAAGAGAGAGGAAGAGTTGTGGGCAGAATTAGGGAGGGGAAATCCACTCATTATTCAGCAGGCCCTTCAGATCTCAAACACTGTCAAGCCCCCTCTGTGTTGAAAGAGGATAAAACAGGAGAAAATAAATTTGGGAATAAGATCATGCCTGAATTCATTTGAAAGCCATTCTGCCCCCCTGCCAATCAATAAAGTGCTGCTTTACACAGCACTGATAAGCTCTTAACTATGTGACTCTGGCAAAACTTATGTTGACAACATAGGTTATCCACACGGTGGGCAATGATGCCTTATGCTATTATTTTCCAGTCAAACACATGAAGCTGCTATAAAAAGCTGCTTAAGGAAGCTTAGAAACTTCAAATGTTCTCTGTTGAAAGTGTCCAATACATCCTTTATTAATAAATAAATGACTGAATAGGCAAATGACTCCCAAAGTGGCATATATGAGTACCAGCGACAGTTGTACCAGACGATACGATGTAAAACCGTTTTACAATGTAGGGTTAGGCAACAACACTGCTTGGTTAGGATTAGGAGAGTTATGTAATTTAGTTAATGTATGTTATGTAATTTACCTTTAATTTAACAAAAATTATGAGTTAAAATAAGTCAACGTTGACTTTTGGTTTCACACAGGATGGTAAATGGACCTGTACTTGTATAGCGCCTTTCTAGTCTTCCGACCACTCAAAGCGCTTTTACACTACGTGCCACATTCACCCTTTCACACACATTCACTCAGGGATGGCAAAGTCCATCGAACAGAAACTAACATTCATACACATTCACACACCGATGCACGGCATCGGGAGCAATTCGGGGTTCAGTATCTTGCTCAAGGATACTTCGACATGTGGCACCAGGAGCTGGGGATCGAACCCACAACCTTCCGATTAAGGAACGACCCGCTTTGCCTCTGAGCCACAGCCGCCCTGTGAAGGATGTGAACAGCAGTCTCCTGGGTGGAAGTCTAGGTGTGTTTGATGGTGTGTTTCCCCACGCAGACTTTAACACTCTTTACACTACCTCACCTGGCTTCCTCCTTTGCTCCTGTCATAAAATTACTGGCTTACTCTGGCCACTAGAGGTTACAGCCTCAATACAATAAATGTAAACATAAGTTGTAATAAGATTCTTGCCCGGACAATGTATACAGCCATTTTTCTGGTAAGGACGGGCTGCCTTTATTGAATCAGTTATAATATTAACTATGATCTGTTGGTTTAATCTCAACAAAAAACCTACAGAGAAATAACTGTAAAAGTATGCTTAATTGGTGTAAATTAGTTAGAACAACTTCATTGACCACTCTCAGTAAGCCAAGTTGCTCCTCCAATTGCTCCCAAATTGCTCCCACAGGACTCCAAAGTTGCACATAAAGCTCAAGAAAGCGACTAGACAAGGCGACTCAGTGTTATTCTAGCTAACATTCAGGAATTGTTCTGGGTTTCATTCAAATTTGGAGGGGGTGTTAGCTACTGCAGCTTCACTGTGCAGACCAGGACTACTGCAGTGATGTGTGCAGTCACTGGGGATGACATTAATCTGGCTGTTTATGGTCAGCAAATAGTTTTACAAATGTTTTCTACATGTGTTATACACATATAATACAGAATATGTGACTTCAGTGATGAGGGCAATGATCGTAATGATGAGGGTGAACGTTCATTTTCCATCACGGTCTCAACAAAAAGTTCCTGGCTATCAGCACCATGCTACTCTCTTCTCCTCTTCCTCCACTCTTCTATCTCTCTGGCCACCTCTCATAGATAAAACCTGTCTCCTTGAGGTTTGCACACCAATCAATGAATTTAATGACAACCTGTGCCTGTGACACCATCTAGTGTATAACTGCTGTGTTGTGTGTGGGCCATATGGGAAGAGGTAGTAGTGCCTACATTTCTGTAGAAAGGTTACTTTTGTCTAGTGGAAATGAACCTTTTTTAAAGGGCACAGTATGTTAGTTATGGTGTGGGCGGCTCTAATTATATGGCATTATTTTCTTCACATTAACTTTAAAGGGGACCTGTTATTCCCATTTCTTGCTCTATGCTCTTAGTCTGAAACTCCACTAGATTAGCTTTGCATGGTTTACTCTACAAAAACCCCAGTTTGTCCTCTATCTGCACCCCTAGATAACCATATAAAGGAATCTGTGATGAGCCGAAGTTGAAGTTGAAGTTGTCATGTAAAATAAAAAAAAGAGATGTTGGAAACAATGAGGATTCACAGCAGTCTGAATTCTTATTATTATTATTATTATTATTATTATTATTATTATTATTATTATTATTATTATTATTATCTCATTATTTCACACTTTGGACTCATTTAATATCAATATCCAACATTATAACATTATGTAGAAATAGCATAATAGGACCCCTTTCAGATTTCAATATTTGATGGCACCTTGGTAGCTCACCTAGTAGAGCTGGCGCCCCATGTACCAATACTGAGTCTTGCTGTTGCGACCACAGGTTCGACTCCAACCTATGCCCTTTGCTGCGTGTCATCCGCTTTCTCTCTTCCCCCTTTCCTGTCACTCTACAGCTGTAGCTATTGATTAAAGGTGAAAAAGAACTGAATATTTATAAAGTTGAGGCAATTTATGGAGACCAGGCTTCCAGCAGCTCTGTTCACTGTGAGACACAGGGAGTTGTAAACACATGGAGATGTAAATGCCTTCTGTCTCTCTTCTGTCTGTTGTGGACAAATCAATTCTTAACATCTTGACTGGGGATCAATAAAAGAAACATGATTCTGCTTTTGACAGTGTAACAGATTGGCCGCTGTTGTGCTCCATGTCTGGCAGAAACGGAGAAAACTGCTTCCTTTTCAACCTTCCAAAGCTCAACTTTTAAACTAGCTGTTGTAGCCTCAGATGAGTTAAAAAAAATGGTTTTATAGGACTGTTTAGGTAAAATAATAAGTTTCTGTCCAAGCCGCTTGTGCACCAGTGTGTGAGTTGAATGTTAGTAGGGAGCACCAAGGCTGTCAACACCAGGGAAAGCTTCCAGGCTAAACTACAAGAAGGCTGTGGAGCAGTAACTCTCAACTGACTGGAGAGCATTGAGTGATTTTACAGGACGCAGCAGTGTGTGCAGCACCAGCACCATGGAGAGCTCCTCTCCTCAGAGTGCAAGCACTTGCCTGCTGTTCCGTACGGCGTCTCAGGACACTGACTTTAAAACAGCAGCAACCCAACTTTTCCGCAGCATCACTTGGTTTCAGCATTTCTGTCTTAGATGTTAAATTATTATCCAGGGACAGGTGATGCATCAGCCCTTTTTGGCAAAGCAAAGCCGCATTTTACCCATTCACAAAGTGCAGTTCTTCCTCTCTTGTCAGCTGGAGCTGTTAGGAACTTAACCCCTTGCTTGAGGGCAAGTCTAATAGCTGCTGAGCGAAAAGGAGAGCTCATTTACTTTGCTCACCCAGTTTTCCTAAAATTACTCTGGGGATTCAAACCTGCAACCCTCTGTGCACAAGCTTGCTTTTGAGCTTAAGGCTATTGTTACCCTTCTGCTAAGGTATGAGTTATTAGACAACAGAGAAATACAACTGGGAAATAAGAATCATACAAAAAAATTACCCATTGTGCTGTGCAATAGAAATGATGGTAGTGTGTTCACTGAAGCTTTTCTTATATATATTTTTGCACCTCAGTATTTGAGCCTTACTTCAGTTTAAATGCAGCATGTTGAAAACAAGCACCGTATGATATTTGTATCTGGTCCTCATAAGCTTAGCTGTACCTAAATAATCAAATAAGTGAGAATGATCTGTACTTGATCATTGAATGTAAAGTTGCCCTGGAGTGTCAGTAACGGGGGTTAGTCATTCGACTAAATCTTAAACTCTCATGCCAATTTTGCATGCACTTTTGTGATTAGGTTCATTTTGTCCCTTCTCATCTATTGTTAAGTTGCACAAAGAGCCAGGATTCAATAATGAATCATGAGGTAAAAAATAACAAGCTTTATCCTGGACTGCACAAAGAAATGGAATGAAAAAAAACAGATGAAACGTTATTGAGAATATGGTTCAATGTCTGAATTGTAAATCTAAAACTGTTTACAGTTTAAATCATGAAAAGTCCTGCTGTTTTGGCAACCACATGGATTACTTTTGATACTTTAAGAAAAAGTCTGAATCTGATTATTATTATGATTATTTCCCAAAAAGCGGTACCTTTTTTCTATGGTTTCTTAACAGATTTATGGACACAAAATCTGGATGGCATAATGTCAGTTCAACTGTCTTTTCACTGGTAATTCTGCAGTTAAGCAGTCCTCGGGGGTTTCTTTGGACCTGCAATCAAGAGCCTTTGCAATGACCTCCTCAGGGTTCATACATGTTTGGAGGTCAAACTCAAAAAGAGCTGCCTAATTATTCCAACAAAGGAACAAGTTAACACTGATTGTAGTCTCGCCACAAATTAAGCCCAGTCTTAATTGGTAATCTCCCAGACAGGCAGGATCCTGCTCTACTTCTTCTTTTACTTAACTTTTATCTGTTGGGAAGGTGCTTTCTTCCCCACAGTAATTTCCTTTGTTAAAGTAGAACTAATCAGAATCACATCGTCCAGTTAATTTTGGTTAAATTTTTAAATCTTTACACAATAGTCTGTCAGAATCAAAGAGTTTTGCCTTGTGAACCAGTGATTTTATATCTGACAGACAGTCGGATGGGTGTACGGATAAAGCTAATCCATAACTCATGGGAGTTGACGTATAGCTATAGCTATAATCTGTACACTTCAGTGTTGGGTTCGTTTTTCTGTATTTCCTGAACCAACACACATACATTCAAACACACATATTCATGTACACACAGATGCACACACACTCTTAGCCATTTGTTAAAGTGATTCATGAATAGCAGTATTGGGAACTGATGACTCGTAGCAGCCCCGATGTCATCCAAGGATCCTCCTTTTCCTTATTCACAGCTTTACACCCTACACACACACACACACACACACACACACACACACACACACACACACACACACACACACACACACACACACACACACACACACAGGCCAAACCATTCATATCCACCCCCATGTTATCCATTTTCATTTGCAGAATTTATACCCTGCACCGTAGCTCTTGGCCTCCTGCTTTAAATCCATAAGTTGATTCACAGCTGATGCAACCCGGTATTGCTGTTGTTTTCTTCCTATGATTGGTGGTTTACAGGTTTATTACTGGGGTTTGACATATCTTTCTGTGGGTCAGTGGGCTTATTACTGGAAACACTGTAAATCCTCACTATGATTGACAGAGGATCATGACCACACTCGCTACAGTCTACCTATGGATGTAGTGTATGTCCAAACTGCGTAGAGATGTAAATACAATGCTGTAGAGGAGTGAATGAATGAGTTTGGATGGTCTTTTTCATTAAATACAAAGATTTACATAATAACTTTCTTATCTATTTGGAAAAATGCATGGGTGTTGAGGTGTAATTTAAAAGAATAGTTTGACATTTTGGGAAATATGCTTATTTGGTTTCTTGCTGAGAATTAGAGGTCGATATCACTCACATATCTGTTTTCTAGAGCCAGGAGGGGATTAGCTTAGCATACAAAGCTGAAATCAGGGGGAATAAGTTAGTAGCCTGGCTCTCTACAACCGGCGGCATCCTACAGCTCACAAATTTACACATTTGTTTCATATGTACTTAAACCGAAAATGTAATAACAACAAGTTCTTCGGTGTTATGTGCTGTAAATATTTCCTGGCAAACAGCAGCTGGGTGCAGTGACTTCCCGGAGTCTCTGCTGGTTGCCTGCAACCTCACAGAAATGACAAGACCCCAGACAAGCTAAGCTAATCACCTCCTGGCTATAGCTCCAGAGCTTGTGCACAGTCATGAGAGTAGTATCACTCTTCCCTTCTCACTCTCAGAAAGAACACAGGAAGGCGTGTTTTCCAAAATGTCAAACTATTCCTGAAAAGTATATCAGTAGAATAGTACTGGTAGGCCATGCTCCGGGGTCATGGAAGCACAAACTCGGGTGTAAGAAAAGTTAGGGAGCCCAAAAGGAAGGATGTTCTGCTAACTTCATTGGTGCTGTGATCTCTGTGGGGATTTGCAGAGTGTGATCTGATAAATTCAAATATTCTAGGATCTTGTTTGTGAGTCCGAGTAAGACGAAGCATGAGATCGAATGGCAAATTGATTCAGACTGTTGTGGTGAGGAGTGAGCTGAGCCTGGAGGTGAAAGTCTCAATTTACCTGTCGATCTGAGTTTCATCCCTCACCTTCCGTCATGAGCTTTGGGGTGGTGACCAAAAGAACGAGATATTGAAGATGTCAGAATGAATTTTCTTCGGGGTGTCTGTGCTCATCCCCGGGGACTGGGTGAGATATCTGGAAGGACCCCGGAGCAGAACTGCTACTTCTTTGCATCAAAAGGAGCCAAATGAGGTGGTGCTGGTGTCTGATCAGGATGCCACCTCTCTTTGGAGAAGGGATTACATATCCAATCTGGCCTGCAAATGCCTCAGGATCCCCCCAGGATCTACTTTAGCCACAGTCAAGAGTTGTAGTAACATGGTGTCAAGTTATTGCGCTAGCCCCAATGCTGCACTGCAGGTATCATCATTAACATTTACAAATTACAGATTGTTGTTCAATCTAGATATTTTTCTAGTTAAAAATCTAAATTTACATTTGAATTTAATTGTCATAACATACTGTAAGTTATCTAATGGGCCAGTTGGTTGAAGGCTACACATAAAGGAAGTGCAGTGAGTATAGTAGAGGTAATGAGTCAGGCAGCCCCGAGCTCCAGAAGGGGGGACCCATAAAGTCTGAGATTGATAGAGTTTTTTAATGTGTCCAGAGTCACATCTTGTTAAGGGCCCCTATAATTCCTACCAGTGCCTGTGGGATAGTATCACTTCCTCAAATCAAACTTCAGGTTTATGACAGTGGGAGAAGGGTCAGAAAAGGACATTATGGCGGGGTTGACTTAGAGGCAGATGTTGAAACACTGCAGCTGTCTAAAAATCTAGGAATTTTTTAATTATTAAAATATTTTAACACAAATTGTGGCTTCAAATGAGAGAGGTCTCTGGAATATAATCCACGTTTTACTTCATTAGCAGCCTAATATCCATATCCACACGTACGTATTTCAGAAGCAGCCACTGTAAATTTACAGTGATTATATATCTCTATCTTTAGTGGGTGAGACTGGGTTCAAAAGGTAACAGTGCACTGAACATAAAGTGGAGTACAAAACATGTGATGAGCAGGCACTAATCTCAAACAACCTGAGGTCTAGTATTTGCATTTGGGAATATGCAGTTTACTCTGAATGTATTTGTGTTTGTATGCCATAATACCACACACACACACACACACACACACACACACACACACACACACACACACACACACACACACACACACACACACACACACACACACACACACCCACACCCACACCCACACACACATAATAAAATGTCACTGGTAATGGTCTTTTTCAACTTCTTTGACTGTGACATTTAAAAATCTTTGGAAAGGCAAGGCCACTTGCCCCAGGGCGCCGCAGAGAACAGTGAAACCAGCCACACTATTGTTGGCAATTTTAATTGCTAATTTGATAGCGAGGGACAAGATTAGATTTGGGTTTTAATTTTGCAAAGGAAAGGAAAATCGGTTGGTGCATGTCCTCCCCAGCAAGGAATTCAGCTCTGCCATTCATTGTTGGTGGTATTCTGAGCTGCATTGACTGCGGCACAACAGTAAATGACTCAGCAGAACAGCGGGCATCCTGGGAGGGATGGAAAAGGGAGCTGTTATCCAGAAAGGAGCTACCATTCCAAACTTCTATCTTTTTCCCCTCCATTTGAATCAATATGAGTTGGACAGGGCAAAAGAGATTCAGGAGAAAGTGAAGATGAGAGCAACAAAACAACTGGAATAGAATTCTTACTTATTTGCGACACATCCTCAAGGAGTGTGGAGTTTCAACAAGAAAGAAAACACATGAAAGTTTTCCAGCAGACTCTGGTTTTCTTTGTTCTCCCCACGAGGCTCAGGACTTTTGTCTCTGTCTCCCTGTGAGTCAGCAGAGCCAACAAAGCACCAACCAGTCACCGACTCCATCAGATCGCAGGGGAAGGATGAAAATCGTTTTAACAAAACAGTTTTGAGCTCAGCCGGTCATCTCTTTTTCTGTCTGCTATGAGTCGAGCAAAGCCTCAATCTTCAAAATAATGAGTGTGAGTAGGGGGAATCGGCCATCCTAAATTAGGAGAAAGAGAGACTTAAAAGCCAAAAAAAGTCTAATAATAATGAGTATGAAATCATTTTAACAAATGGGACATTTCAAAAGCTGACATTTTAAAATAATCTGGCATTTAAAGGCTTGTTTTGCAACACATTTTGCACACAGCATATATTCATATATCATTTGGAAAAAAGGATTTAAAATAAAGAAGGCGTACAGTACTGATATCTTTAATCTTAACCTAAATCTAGCTCTAATGTGGTATAAAATGTGAAAGGTGTAAACATTTTGTCCTCACCCAAAGTGACCTTTTTTGAAGTATGTCTCAGCCAGCAACGAAAATGAAACATGAGCTGATGCCACACAACATGTCACACACATCAAAGACTGATTACTTGATAACGGAAACAGTGGTAATTAGAAGGGTTTCATAACAACCCGTAATGAGGAAACTATTTCGAAATCTCATCTCAAATATGAAATCAGAATGTTCCATCAGGAAAGACCAAACTGAATATTTAACCACTATCTGGGATCCTTTGAAGTAATCTAATTTTTGCGAAGAGCAGAATTGGCAGGCAGATTAATATCTTAAACTTGTAATATGTGGTTGCCAGATAAGCACCCACATTGCATGAAATATGAACACGTAAAAGCTCACGGGGAGCATGATGAATGTACAGTGTGGATATTATTTTTCCCCACCAACGTGTGCACAACTGTTCATTACGCTGAATTATTCTTTACTGTTGCTTGATTTATGAACACTTCTGACTATTTGGGATGTTGATGCCACATCTGCAAACCTGTGTATACCTGCAGTATATGTTCGTATAATTAAAGCACTACCAAGTAAGATGGCTACACTGATCAATACATGTATATTAACAATGGGTCAAATTACTACATTTAAAGTGAAAGTCGTTGCTTGTTGTGACAAACTCACTGGATTTATTACCTGATGTGGAAGTTCAGTTTTGGCATTTGGCTTTGGTCCATATTGAATACTTCTTTACTGGTGCATTTTCTATCTACTGGCGTGCCTGGTTGTGTTTCCTTCTGCCTGGTTGCCTCTCTATCTGCCTTCCTATCTTCATTTAACCTCTCTTGCCTTTTGTCGTTTTCAGTTTTGCCATTTTGGTTTTACCCACATTGGATACAGGAGAGAGTGGTGACTGACTTGCAACAAATGTTGCCGGCTGGACCTGAACCAAGGACATAATGTGGTTAACAGGGCGCCCACTTTGAAGTGTTTTAGCATCTTTCAGCTCATTGTTTTGGATTTATAGCCTGCAACATTACTGTTTTGGTTCAGTCTCACTCTTGAAAAGTTGATATGGTGAACCTGTCAGCAAAAAGTGATGAGCAACATTAGCAATAGCATTCATTTTGAGTTGTGTTTTCAGTACAATATTTGTGATGGAAATGTTGTACTTAATGAAGAGAGCAATATTCACTCTCCTTTTAGCTCTGTTTTGGTCTCCACCATCTCCTGAAGTAAATATCTGGCTCTTTAACTGCTAAATTCTCCACTATGTTACCCAGTTAGAGCTGTTAATTGTCTGCTGTATGGCGTTGGGCAGGTAGGTAATGTAGTTATTAGAGCTGTTTTCCTTGTTTGTTTACCAGCGATGGAATTGTGAAACCTCCTATTTCACCTAATTTGCTCCGACTAAGGGCAATATTGCTTTACTCAACAACATTAAAACTAAAGCATAGTGCTGTAACAGCAGGTCCCAGTACTGGAGCACTTCACCAGGTTCATTGATAATTATGTCACAATTAATGACTGCAGCTATATATAATCTCTCTCACTCATAAACAATAAAGAAAAAGAAGCATTTTAAGACAGGGATAACCTGAGGATGAAAGAAGGAGAAAGAAAGACACAACAAAGGGGGCAGGAACATTTATAGCACTGCTTTCTTTAAATATACTACAGTGGTGACCCTTCAGAAAGTAGGGGAGAGTGCAATGAGAAGACATATCTAGGTTTTACGAAGTCAGATACTTCAGCAAAGCCTCAGAGATTTTCCTTCAACAAAATTAGTGCATATCCGGCCCAATCAGCTGTGCAGAAAAAAAAAACACAACCCAGACTGGCAGAACAGGCACGGTGCTGCTGTTCAACATCCAGAGCAACAATGCCTCTGAAGCATTTTTCCTGGATCACTGGCACTTTATGAATAGCTAGGCATGGAAGCAGAACCTGAATTATTATAAGCAGAGAGAGAGAGCGAGAGAGTCTGAGAGGGTGAGGGAAGACACAGCGACAGGTGGACAGATTAAGACAGAAGAAAGATGGTGATAAAAAGAATGATAAAAGAGTTGCACTTGTCAAGAGTCGGGAAGATGGAGATAAAGAGTGACTGATTCATTTTGAGAGAAGATTACAGAACTATTCAATGTAGATCCAGACCTGACAGCTATGCAGGTTGAAAAATACTGCTTTGACTGGAAATGTATATCCCTAAACATAGATATACTAGCAGCAACACAGCAGCAATGTTGATCTTTTTTAACCTTGGCTTAAAAACCAGAGATATGGACCAAAAGACAGCAAGAGAGGTTTAATGAAACTAGGAAGGTAGATGATAGAAAATGCACCAGAAAAAAGAAGTGTAACCAAAAAACACAAAGATAAGAAAAACATCATCCATTTAGTGCCGATGCAAACACTTACTCCAATAAGTCCTCTGCTATTGATTTCACAGCCAGAGAGAATTTGTGTTCGATACGCAAGTTATTCAGCACAACCATTCACTGTGACCATCTCAGCCAGGGTAAATCCATTAAAGTTAAAAATCAAATCTCATTTAATTTTGCCAGGCCAACCCCCTCAGCAGGAATTCGTGTCAAAGAAAGTTAAAGGTTTTGAAAGGCCGAGAAGGGAAGGGAGGAATCAACAAAAGAATGGAGGGAGTTTGAGAGAAGGCAGAAGAGAAGTGTGAAAACAGCCTCTTTCAGACAGAACAGGTCAAATCTAAGCTTCGGTTTCCTGGTTTGTTAGTCACGAACAATCAGAATCTTTTCTTCAACGGAGTCTGAGTTATGACAATAAGACAATGAAGTGGCGTCTCATGAAGTCTATACATTAATCATTTAGTGAGGAGTATACATGCTGTGAATTATAACCTCAATCACCATGAATTTGTTTTTCATTCAGACAATATGAGATCATTTGCCAACTGTCACTGTTTCAACATATATATTGTAATTCTGACTTTTTTTAGATGCATTCTATCCCCCAAACTTATCAAATTCTTGTCTTTCCCTCTTGCATATGCTTTTAAGGGGGAAGTGAATAAACAATACCTTAATGTAGGCTACTTTTATTTTGAAGAATCAGAACTCACTCGATTATTGGAATCTGTATTTTTGCATGGAAACTTCTCGGACTGGAGCAGACTCAAACAGGGCAAGTTTGTTAAAAAGGAGCCTTAAAATGTTGAAAGCTACTGCATTTGTCGATAAAAAAGAAATAAATAAAATGAAGATAAAGCACACTCTTTAAAGCCACAAGGGCAAATCAGATCCCAATAAATGTGACTCTTTTAAAACAGCAAACAGAGGGCGGAGAGTTGTGATTTTTAAGCTTTTAATTTGAAATTGACGTTCAATGCACTGTGAAATCAGGGTGCAAACTACCGGGGAGCCGAAGGGACTTGACTCATCTTGATAAGACATGAGCTCCCCTGAAAAATGAAATGATTTGTAAAATAATTTCCCCATTGGGGATAACTTCAAAATATTGAGAATATGCTATTTTTGCCATGCATTTCTGTAATTTCTTGTGCATCTTTTTTATCATGGATCATGCATATAATTAGGCTGTTATGGATTTATGATTCATGCATGAGGGTGGTCTAAGTTAATAAAGGAACCAGCATGCTATCCTTGCCATCACCACTAAAGCGTAGTGCTGCAATATCATTAACCTGCCTGCTTTCTCTATCTCAACGCCAGTTACCATGTTTGGCCATGCTCTCGACTCTATATATAGACATATGGTAATGCTTGGTGTATTAATTATTACAATTCTTATGGCATTAATAACATAATAAGGCCTAAATATTTATTATCATTTAGTGAGTATACACAGTTTTACAGGTGGGACTAGCCTAATGTTAGAAAGTCCAAATCACTGTTACCATTTATTTTTTAACTTGATAATTTCTTAGAAATCCCATCAGTGATCTGTGCCTATTGAGCTCTCCTTGATTTGCAGAATTTGCCCGGAAGGCAGTTGGGAGCTGATTGCATAATGAGCCACTGCCTTTGTATATCAGTAAATTTGCAAACTTACTGATGAAGGAAATTTGAGTGAATTTGCAAATTTACTGATTACGGAAATTTCAAATGGAGCGTATTTTCAAATGGATCAGAGAAAAAGTCTTTCATGTTCATGTTCATGTTCATGTTAATAAAGCATGGCTAATGTTTATTTTTCATTTTAGCTGATCTTTATGTTGGCTTTCTGCATGCATGCCTAAATAAACTACATGAATGAACAAACATGGAAAAGAGGAAAAACACAGGCTAGCAGGAGAGGTAAGACAAGGTTACATGTGACATTCTCGAAAAGAAAAAAAACTTTAGAAAATATATATGGAAGACAAAAAGTCAGAGAGACAGAGACATACTGAGAATGACAAAGCATGAAGCCAGAGGACTGAAGGAGGAGACCGGTCAGAAGCAAAGAGATGAGAAAATAAAAACACAAGGGCGATAGGGAAAGAAGAGAAGTAGAAATATATAGTCAAGAAAAACTAACAGCTACAAGAGGGGTTGAGAGGACGAGAAAGAAAGGGAAAGGGGTGGGAGTCGATGCACAGCAAGCTCCAGGTTGGACGTGAGCCATTTTAATTTGTCAGTTGGTGTACTAGTGATGAAACTGATGGATGACACCCACGGGACTGCTAACTGTAATAACTACAGCGCAGAGAAACTCAGACACACACTTTATAGACAGATCTATCCTGACCACATGAGACATCAGTGTCAGTAGCTTCAGTTTCTGATGCCGTCGCCCTTCATATGACCCATCAGCACTGCAAACTCTTACTGGAACATCCATTAAGATTACATTGACATGCTTTTCTGTGATGTCCTGAAATCAACAGAAGCTACTGCCAAAGATACTACAAACATGCAAGCCTCTCAATTATTTTTTAGTCCTACAAGTCATGGATGAAATATTGTGGTCTTAAATAGATATGAATTTCTCTTGACCTCTAGGGTTAATACACCAAAAAGTCTCATTTGAAAATGTTTGTGTTAAAAAGCCAAGGTAATGCAACGAAACAATAAGTAAATAAATATAAGAAGGGTACAAGAATAGCTACAAAAAAATAGATTAAAATGCTGAAAATTTGCAATAAAGAAATTAAATAAATAAAACGAAAAAACTGAGAAAACACTAAATATTAAAAAAAACACAAAAACGACCGAATAAGACAAGAAGTGAAAACAATGATTCAGCCAAAGTTCTGTTTAAAGGCTGAAATTTTGCATTAAAAAAATGAAGGAAAAGGAAGATGGGTTTGGAATTTGGGGTATAAAAAATAAACACTGGGATAAAACAAGAGCCAGAAATGCTTGATTAGGTGCAATTTTGTGTTAAACTTGTGTTTTTCCCATTAAAATAATGGGGGGAAAACAAAACTAGAAAAGATTCACGTAAAAGAAAACACAAATATATGTATTAAAATGCTGAGACTGAACAATCAGGATTGCATTTGAACGTTCCTTCAGTTATCACTGCATGTTCTACTGATTCTGTTTTTATCATTATGTGTGAGTCACTCTTTTTGACTGATATAACTGTCTTTGTGGAGAAATATTACACGCGAGGACTAAGTTAAGGCTTGCTCTGCATTAGTCATACGTGCTGTTTGCTGGATTGGTAGTATGAGCCAATTACTGAAGGGGAGACTTGTTTGATGGGACAGTAGTAGGATGTGAAGTTGAAAAACGGGCTTAGAAATTACAGCCTGTCAGAAGCTCAATTTTCAACCAGAGGCTTGTAAAGAAAGTGGAGACTTAAAGATTTGGTTCATCATTTAACAATTTCAAATGATTCGGTCTCCATAAAACGTAACTATGCTGCGATAAATATCTTAACATGAGTCGTCACTTTGTGAGTAGCTCAAGATGAGTTGTACTTTATCAACAGTAATTATTTTGAAAGTAGGTTTTCCACTTTTGTCAAAATGTGTCTCCATGAGGCTCAAAATATTGTGCAGATAATGGGTCTAATGTTTCAAAAATAGTGTAAAATCAATATATTTTTTTTTCCATTTAAAGCCTGTTCTGAAACTCTACTTCTACTAAAGGTGAGTCAAACATATCACTGGCTCAAAAGAACTGTAAAATTAATACATCTACAGTTTTTTATTACTGCGTTTTATCGTTGGCTTTAAAATGAATGGTAAAGGCGAACCGAATCTTGTATTTGATAGGCTTGTTGTTCTGGAAGATAACATAATAAACTTAACTGTGACTCAGTGACTGTTCCTGTAAAATCCTGTCATTATAACAAAAGGTTCAGACTTTTCCTATCACCGATGCAATGTAACAGAAATGAATACCGTATCTTCTTCCTCGCTTCTCAATGTGATCAGCTCTCCAGCAAAATGCAATATATGCATCTGTGTTAATATTACTGTGGAGGCAATAGGTATCATCGATTTCCAGATCCCCCTGTCCTTCTGATGTAATGCAGTGTGGCGGTAAATGTGTTTTGCCTCACAGACAAAATAAAAGTTTCCAACAACAAAGAATGGTTTATCTCTGAATGAGCTTGTTCTGTTGTTTTCTCCTAAAGATGGGAGAGCAAATCCAGTTTCTACTCTTCGTCTCCTTTTCCTCTTCCTTCTCTCTCACATCAAGTGTTTTGCACTTGATCCTACACATCTCACTCCCTGTCTATCTCCACCCGATTTCCATCATCACTCTGCTTCTCTCTTTTGTTTCTAAATCATCCATCTGACCTCCTTTCCCTGTAATCTTTGGTCTGTCATTCTGTTGCTTTCTCCTTCACTCTATCTTACTTCTGGTACAGGTTGCCTTTCGTGTCTCGCACTTGTTGTCTCTGACACTTGTTGACTTCCCCTTGGCACGTCTCCTCAGGGAAAACCCACTGCCACCTTAAGTGCCTTTCCATTACTCTGAAAACTCATGGGAAGTTTTGTGAGATCGAGCCTTCAAGAGCTGAGGTAGTAAGTCAACAACTAGGCACCCTCCAGGGGAGCATCTTACCCAGACTGCATTGTAATGTTTCATAATGTCATCTGCACAATAAGCCATGGAATATGTAGGGTAAATTCAGGTATACTGGGACAGTTTTTGTAATTCTATCTTATGATCTCATTCTTGTCATGAATTTATAAAAGTAACCCAACATATGATATATTTCTGAATTCCTCAAGATGTCTGCTTTCTTTATGTGCAGAAATGAAGTGTGTACAATATGTTGACAAAGCTGGGTTCACCATTTTGTTGTAGCTGAGACAAAACTCATTTTCACAAACATGTTTGGTAATTTGGGACACAGTCTCATTAGAGTAGGCCCTAGCTTTTAGCTATTTCAAAACTAATTATAAACGTATTTCTTAATCAAAAATTTAATTAAATATGTCTAATGTTACTTGATAGTATGTATTTAGGCCAATTAGGGCTAACTTGGCCAAGTTATGCTAATCCGTGCTAATATTTAGCACAATTAGCATACGATGCCAATGATGCTAATCTCCCAAATACTTCTTACTAATTAAAAGTCGCTTGTAGGCTACATCTCTTTGATTCTGTGTGGACGTACATGTGAGGTCTCTCTTTGTATCAGTTTATATGAACCCACACTCTGATATATTTTCATTTTAATAGCCTTTTAACAGTGTCCCAATTTACCTGAAACATGCTGTCCTAAATTACCACACCATGTTTGGTAATTTGGGACAGTGTAAAAATGTCCTAATTTAAAAAATGTAAATTCAAAACAATATATCTTTATTTTGGTACACGATTATACTATACATGTCTGTATATCATTTATATCCACAATGTATTAGTAATCAGATTTTTATAACCTTATATTAAAATCAAGCTGAAGCTTATGTCATTTCTCTTTTTGGGGATCAACTTCCTGTTGATGCAGACCACACACCCCCATGTGATGACACATAAATTATGTCATGTGACTTTAGTTACACGCATCCACAGCAATGTCTCAGCACCAATAACTTTGACTTGAACTTTTCAAGTAAAATGCTGTTTTCTTCTGCTGTCCCAAATTACCTGATTTCCCAATATACCTGAGTTCACCCTAGTAAGTAAACAAAACTTATTTAGAGAATTCTGGAAATATTCTATAACTTTCCTACATGTTTTGCCATTTTATTATTTTAAATTATTGCACAAACTTGAGGGCCTAGGCATATTTGAAACCTTTAGAATCTTTTTCATTGCTTCACAATGCAGTTGCATGGAGCTCCCCTTGGTGATGTGTTCAGGGATGCAGGAAAATGTAAGGACCACATCACAGAGTAAACAGTGTCGGAAAAAGGCAAACAATGAAAAGCATGGCCAACCCACCATTTTTCTCAAAATTACGTAATTTTAGCATGAAGCATGAATAAGCTGTAAGCCATCTCCCCCTCCTCCTCACTGCTTTGTTCTACTCCTCCTCTACACTTTGCTGCTTGGTTAAAGGCACACTGTTTCCATAGAGACGAAGTAACTGCCTGACAACTGGTGGTCAAGGAAGTGCGAGAAGGAAAGAAATAACAGGGCAGTTAAACACACAGAGTTTCTATTGTTATGCTTCAGAGACTCTTAGCAGAAATTTCAGTCTGAAGGGGTCCCACACCTTGTCTATGGCTCCAGACATGGAATGAAAAATGCACGTCTTGCAGTTAATTGAGTTTGGAAATGTTAAATGTTGGGCGCATAACACAAGAATTAGAAATAATTACTTATTTTGGAGAAGAGTGGTTACTATTACCAAAGGAATATTTTGGTCAAATTATGGTGCTAGTAAAAAAGTGCTCTCCTGACACCGGGGATGTGCATGTCAGTGCATTCCTAGTTGTAAACACTACGGGGAACATCTGACAGAGGCAGAGATGCCGGTACTGAAAAGGCCATATGATCTCCACAAATACAAGGTTTCCTTCTCTTGGGAGCATGATTGTGAACAGCAAAGTTAGTGTTTGTATGAACAAGGAAGCAGGAGGAATAGTCATTTGAAAATTCAAAAAAGTTGTTAGTGCTACAAGGGTCACAGGGTAGCATTGATTGAGTTAGATTATACAGGCTCATATCAACAAGAACAACAGTCTACAGTCATGATAGTAGCTCTATACCACAGATAAAAGCTTACATCAACATTAAAGTTTTATCCTGATGATGGCGCTAAATGAAAAAGTTAAGGGGTCACCAACGTCATTACAATTGATCTTAAAGTGGACAACAAAATTTCATGACAATAATAATATTTTTTTCACTAGAAAGTCTCACGGGGAATTAGTCATCAAGTGAATGACTTCCACATTCAAATCAAAGTGGGCAGAAACAATTTGCACTGGCTCATTCTAGTTCTAGTGCTGGAAGAGACTGGCTGGCAATCAGCAGCTTCCAGCCTCTGCCATCACTTACAGCAATGCACACACATGCACACTCACACAGAGCTTAAAAGCAAGCCACAGGTCTGGTTAAATGTCTCACAGCACTTATGTTGGTAAAATGGCTTCACCTGCTGTTGAATCCAGTTGACATCTCCCTTTATCTATCAGCTTTCCCCACTATCGCATCAGCACCCAGAGTCACGGTGGCCTCACGCCTACACAAGGGGGTCAGCAGTGAATGTGTATTGATGTTTTGCTTACACACACTTGAAGAGAGCATGAACACTGGCACGTATACCCCCGCACGCTCCGAGTGCGTTTCGACCTCACTTCAAGCACGTGCAAACAATCTGTGGTGAGCGCATACTCACATCGATACTCACAAAGAGCTTGATTTAGAGCCTTTACTAAAGTGCCATACGTGCACCCTGCTGCACTACTTACATGGTGTGCTTTGAGCAATGACGCAGTATCTGAATTGGGAATATGTCCCTTGTGAACTCTATCTCTGCAGCCTAAAACTGTACTACTATCAGTTTCTTACAAACATACACTTTTGAGTTCTAATAATGATTGGATGTGAAGTGCTGATTCAATGAAGTTGAACTTGTATCCCTGAGATCCCTATGGGTGTGTTATGCAGATATTTTGGGTTTCATATTTTGGGGGATTTGAGATATCCATCTCTGAAACTTTGGAACTATTTCTTTACTTGAAAAACTGGATAAAAGTAGTTATGCAAACTGTCTCTTCTGTGGGTTATCCTGTAAGAGAACCTGGGACATTGTTTATTTTTATGTCTTGTTGCTTGTATTTTTTAAGTTCTTTGTGCACCACACATACAGTTGCATTCATAATCACTGTATCAGGTTAGTGGCAAAAACTGATAGGGTAAAATTATCAATTATAACCAGTCCACTCAGCCTCTGTGCCCCTCTGCACTCCAAATGTTGCTGATAAAGAGGATTGTAATGGGGATTTAGACAATGTTCTACCAAGAGTTGCCATAGATCTAAGTAACAATAGCCATGGTAAATAATTTCTTGACTTCCTCAGGGATTCTACATGCTGTGTTTTAAATGGCAGAATTAATCCAGGGTTTACCCTAATCCACATCAAGAGGAAAAGATGTGGTGGACTATATGATAAGAGACCGTGACTGTCTGGAGTCTTGTGTTGATAATATATAATATCAAAAAGTAACGCACACCAGGGGTTGTAGTGATCACTGGAAGTAGACTTGAGAGTAGGAAAAAAGTGTTGCATATGTATTTCTCCTTTATTTAACTGATGACGTTTCAGCCCTCCGGCCTGCTTCAAGATCAACAATCATGAGGATTGAGTGTGCATGTAATTACGTAAACAGATCTAATGGGCCGTAATGATGCAACCTGTATTGATCTCATTGGAGAATGTCTCTTACTTGATCACTCCTAGATGTTACAATGCAATGCCGGTGTTAAAATAAGGGAAGACAACATATCAATCGCTCAAACAAAAATAAGATACAGAACTTTTCCTGAGAATTTTCCATCCTCTAATGTGTGTCACTCTGCATTTATGGAGTTTACTAGACATCCTGAGATTTGTATGTTCTGTGGTAAGTCAATTTTAGGAATACATCAGTGTCAACCTAGAAAATCCAAATAAAGCTCATCAGAAAAGAAAGAGCTCCAAACCATATTGGAACTCATACCTTAAAAAGTTGAGGAATGAAAGGAAAATGGCTAAAAGGAAATTTCAACAAAGAGACACATACCATTTGTGTTTGACAGGAATTTACAATTATTTAAAAAGGACATTTTGGAGAAGTCACTCATTCATTAAGTATTAAAGTAATTCCAAAACCATCTAAAAAAGATCCAAGAATGCCTCCTAATTACATGGGAATCGGCCTGCTAAGTTCAGTGTATAAACTATATTCCACTATTTGGACTGTTAGGCTGACCCAGTACCTGACCCAGTACCTGAACCAGTACCTGGACCAGTATCTGAACCAGTACCTGAACCAGTACCTGGACCTGAACCAGTACCTGGACCAGTACCTAGGAACTGTAGAATATTTGGTTGATGAGCAGTATTGATTTAGGAAAGCATTAATGCAATAAAAACCTTGTACGGTTGTCCTGTTTCCTGTTTAGAGTTAACTAATAAGTTATTGGTTTTGTATTCCCGAGGTGATGTCCTTTCTCTTAGCCTGCTTACAATGTATGTAAATGACTTGGATCTTCAAATTAATTAATCTAATTTAGGTATACATTTGAACTAATTGAACTTGCTCTACTGGATTGAGGATGATTTACAAAATGTGTTAAATGTATTCAAGACATTTTGTTACTGTTAATAATTATGTTGCTAGTCTGGTCCCTGGTCTCTTTTTCTAAATAACGGTGTCTTGTAAGCCTGATTGGGTCGAGCATATTATTTATGCATGACACAATAATTAAAACAATTAAAATCAATCAATCAATTCCATATAATGATGTTAAACCTTAATAGAATCCTTTGAATGCTGATTGGGATTTGTTGTCAGTTTGCCTTTTTCTCACAAACAATTAATTACACACGTCTACTCATTATTTAAGGCATCATAAAAAGAGATAGCACAAGCGGTGCACAGTGAGCGCCAAAAAGTGAAATGTGACCGGCTACGTGGCTGTCTTTTGGAAATGATTTATTGTAGATTACAGAGCTGACATTGCACTGATGTGACTTTAGGTAACATGTGCCCTCTCCATCATGACACCGGGTGCTGTGTCAGCCACACAGTGCTTCGGCTACAATATGCTGTGGGAATATCACTTGGGTCTGTGGCCTGATATATAGTCCTGATGCCTTAGAGTCAACAAGCAGACACAGAGGGGGTTAAAGACAAATTTCATCATATTCAGGTTTTCAGACTGCATATGTGCTGTACAGAGCGTACAGAGCACAGAGGAGCAATTTAACATGATAGTCACAGATGATAAGCAATGTCTGCGGTTTATATTTTACTGGAAAGAGGCTTTTTAATGGGTACATTTATCTGAAAGTGTAATAAGTAATTATTTGAATTGTTTGTATCCATACCTCTAACCATCAGCTTGTACAAACTTAGTTTTTGTCCTACTTCTGCCTGTCCCTGGACAATAACCTCTACAATATGAACAAGTATGTGTTGCTGTTATATGTCTCTGTTTAATATCATTTTTAGGATTGGAGTGTGTGCTCTTACATTTATTTTTAATAGCACCCCTTTGTCCCCTGCAACCATTACTCACCCTTTTGTGAACAGCTCAAACATAAACAACGTCATTGTTTGCTATAAACTGGAGAGAGAACTGTACATGCAAATATGTCTAGCTCTCTCCAGCCTACAGTAATCCCATTTGAAATTCAAATGTGAGACTATGTGCAGATGAACAAGTGTAACTCTATTCATGACCCCTGGTAATGTGGCTGTGCTGCTGTCTAAATATACAGATGTAAACTGAGGAACATACTTCTCTTTAAAGTTTGGTTATGTTTTAAATCTGCAAGTGGTGTTTTCTTTAGCTCAGAGGAGAAAAAAGGAATCTTAATTGCATTGTAAATCACGCTTAATGTACTGTACACTTTATTATTTTTATGTATGCAACTATTGTCTTTCAAAACAGTTCATTTGCAGGTACAGTGTCCTTATTTAGAATTACAGTCTGTTGCACTCACTAAACTACACACTACCAACTTTATTACAGGGATACATCACAGACATAATAGCCTACACACAGTTCATCTTAATCTTATGATGACATAAAACAGATGATAAGTGAAAGACTTGAATAACACTGACAGATGGTGTAGTAGTCTGAACAGAGAAATGAAAGTTGCAATTAATGAAGTTTTTGGTTGGAGACCTTTGGGTTGGAGAAGTAAAAGAATGAAATGGCACCTGAAAATGACTTCACAGATCTCAAATAGGGAAATAACATTACAGTGACCTTTTAAAATCACCCAGTAAGCCAATATACAAAGTCAAAAAGGTAAATATTCACCAAAACAAATTTCTGGATGGATTTGCATATCATCTCCTGATACACAAGGCTATTCATTGACACCTATGTGCCTGGTGGCTCCACTCCAGGTGCCATGATTTGAATACACACGTCATGGCATAACAACAGTATTTCTGATGGTTATGCAACTTTGCTACACCACTGCATGGTTTGCTATGCTGTACATATTGTTCTGTATTTTGTCATTTTTTGAGTAAAAAACATGACAAACCTAGTTACTCTATTCATAGAAGATAGCTATGACAATTAGGCCATTACACATAAACCAGAATTATACTTTACACTATAGCATGCTCATACAAAGCTAATAGACACACCTTAGATGGATGGAATCTATCTTTTTAAGTCTTTTTATCAATGTCTACACACTGCAGAGGTACAATTTCAAGATATACCTTGCACAGTTGGAAACACAGAAAAAGAAAATGTCAGTAAATTGCTCAATTAACACACACTCAGTGGACACTTTATGAGGTCCACTCCAACATCTCACCCCACTACACATCAAGTGATGTGTAACTAACTTGGAGAGGCTCAGCTACAATGTCTACAAAATGTAACAGCAGGCAAATAACATGATCAACACGACTATACAATGAGATTCTGGGCGCACACTCTGACCTGCTACAGTATCTCAAACCTGAGACAGAGATGGGAGGAGATTTTGTTTAACACTATATTCTGGTATTTTCTACACAGAATAGAGCTGCTTAGTATTGAGCGAAGTCAAACTCTAAGCTCATCTGGTTCAAAACAGTAAAACAAATCAGTTGTGTTCCTCTTTTATAGGCTTTATTCCATCTATCCAACATTTTTATAACTACATGCATTACGATGCATTTTCACGCTGACAAACGCATACATACACACACACACACACACACGCACACACACACACATATATATACTGATCAGCCATAACATTATGACCACCAGGGTGCCCAGGTGGTCATAATGTTATGCAGCCCTATACACAACAAACTGTGATGCACTGTGTGTTCTGACACCTTTCTATCAGAACTAGCATTAACTGTTTCAGCAGTTTGAGCTACAGTAGCTCGTCTGTTGGATCGGACCACACTGGCCAACCTTTGCTCCCCACGTGCATCAGTGAGCCTTGGCTGCACATGACCCTGTCACTGGTTCACTGCTTTTCCTTCCTAGGACCACTTTTGATAGTTACTGACCACTGCAGACTGGGAACACCCCACAAGAGCTGCAGTTTTGGAGATGCTCTGACCCAATCGTCTAGCCATCACAATTTGGCCCTTGTCAAAGTTGCTCAAATCCTCACACTGCCCATTTTTCCTGCTTCTACCACATCAACTTAAAGGACAAAATGTTCACTTGCTGCCTAATATATCTTAACCATTGATAGGTGCCATGATAAGCAGATAATCAGTGTTATTCACTTCACCAGTCAGTGCTCATAATGTTATGGCTGATCGGTATATATATATAATTATCAGGCTTGCAATGCCCAGTGACCAGAGTATTATCAAAGCATTAGAGGTTGCCATTGGGACATGCCTATACTGAGTTGTGAATAATGAGGAGGTCACCCCGCTGTTTGGGAGTTGTGGGGGTCTTTAAGAGTCAGACAGCATCAGATAGGTGTGTGCGATAATGAGAGAACATGTCTCCATGCGCAGGGGCAGTTTTACTGATTCAAAAGGCCCCAAGCAAAAATCAAGAAAAGGCCCTGCAGACCAGTTTGCACGATCAAATAATTTTTGAGGTGAAAACATTTCTTCTTCTGGCAGTAGCTGTACAAATGTATGGCAAATAGGATTATAGTATAGCGCTTGAAATATTACTAGTTAATATTAATATTTATTATATTTACATGACAAATTCTATTCTATATTATTAAATATTGAACATTTTCGGACATAAATTGTGTCTGTCCTTTTCACTATATGCTTCTTTAATTGAAGGAAAAAACACTACTTCAAATTATGTGAGAAAAGCATAACTCAGGTTACCTCCCATTAATTATGCTGTTTACTGTGTGTTACTCCCTCCAGTTTAAATCACGAACACAAGTCGCGCTATTATTGACAGACTATAGGCTATACTATATACTATCTCTTAATTGAAAGTAAATTAAAAAAAAAAAAAAAAAAAAAAAAAAACCCCCCACCAAAAAAGGGGAAAAAAAAAAAAAAAAAAAAAAAAAAAAAAAAAAAAAAAGAAAAAAAAAAAAACCCCACCAAAAAAAAAAAAAAAAAAAAAAAAAAAAAAAAAAAAAAAAAAAAAAAAAAAAAAAAAAAAAAAAAAAAAAAAAAAAAAAAAAAAAAAAAAAAAAAAAAAAAAAAAAGGGCTATAAATATGTTATTTGGAAGTGTTACGCACCTCTTTGTAAGATAAAGGTCTTCTTTACAAACTCTCCTGGTGGTGGCAAAAGGAATTAAAATTATCATAAAAAAAAAGTGGGTGGGAAAAGAGGCGGTCCACCAAGAATATTAAAGAGAAGATTTGTATAAGGGTTTTGTAATAAAAAAAATAAAAAAAAAAGACAGTTTGCCTTGTCTTATGGCTCTCACTTTCCTAAGGGTTTCTGCTGATCAATAATCCAGCAGTATTTGTTCTTCAGGGGCCTTTAAGGTTCCTCGGTAATTGCTAATACACATTAATGACATGTAATATTTATAGCAATTTTGTTGGATGGCTTTGACCAACCTTGTCCAACTGGAGAACTTTAGGAAGCGATCGATCAATGAACCTTCCGCTGTCATAGTGTGTACCTTGTGTACCACAGCCTTACGAACTTCTGGGTCTTCGACTGCAACATCTCCCACCTTAACATCTCCACTGGAAAGCTCATCAAACCAGAGAAAATCTGGACCAAACGGGGAAAAAATTTACCGGTTAGTAAACCAGTTGGATGCAATCAAATCCCTTTTCCTAAACCCCCCTTGACGGGTTGCAGGAAATTTTTTTCATATATCTCCCCCCTTGGTTTGGTTTTTTCCTGCCGTGCTGGGCACGGGTTTTTTTAAAAAAAAGAAACCGTCTGGCGTCATTGTTGACATATCCAAGAACGACTTGAGGCCCGGCCCAAAAAAAACCCTTGTCTTTTTTTTTCTCCACCCTTTTTAAAATTTTCTTAATTGAAAAGAAAAAAAAAAACCGGAAAGCCCAAGTCGGGGCACCCGGGTGACCTTTGTGGGGGCCACTCTTGCCTTGCCCATGACCAAGGAACAGTGGATTTGGTTTGATGCACGGATTGCTCAGGTACGTACATTCTCCATACCTCTGACACTACCGTCAGAAAAAAAAGGAGGGCGTATTTCTTTTTTTTTTTTTAAAAACCTTCAGGGTAACAAACCTAAACCTAACATAACAAAAGTTTGTTTATGTACAAACAAAAACCCATCCTCCCCGGACGGCCGTAGGTAATGGGTTAATCCCCCCAAACCTCCCCCCGCCACTCCGCCCAAATAATTAACTTCCCGCCCACAAAAAAAAAAGAAAAAAACCAAAAAGGGCGGAAAAAGAGGGCAAGAATGAAAAAACTCCCCTTATACTTAGTGGCCCTCAATCACAATCACCCTAAACTGGAACTGGTCTGAAGCTAAACACCATTTAAAACTAAGACCCCCCCCATTTTGGGGTTCCCCCCAAAAAAAAACAATTCATTTCCAACCGTTTCAGCACACCCTTCTTCGGGGGTAATGAAAAAAACCCTGGTGGCTGAAGAAACAAACTTGTGGATATGTAGTTGCCAGCGCTAAAATCTGCCTCGCTTCCCTGACCAACTGTATTGTTTCATCTATTGTGAACACACTTGTCAGCCCTCATCCCCAAAAAAAAATTTTTTTAAAAAGAAGAAAAGGTACGCCACCAATAACCAACTCCTTGCCAAAAAGCATGATGGTAGAGGTAATAGTTCGCGGCGACGGGGGGGGGCCCCCCCCAAAAAAACATCCCTTACACGGAAGGTTGGGGTTGGGATTGAAAGTCCCCCTTCCCCCCCAAAAAAAAACTAAAAAACTTTTGGTTTTTCCTTTTACGTAAAATCATGGAACATACGCCCAAAATCCCAAATAATTAATCCTGCGACTCCGGCAAACAAACCCAAAAAAAACATCTAAAAAATTTTTCCCTTTTAGCCCGCCCACCAAGAAAGAAATCAATTAAAAACCTACCTAACAACCCAAACCAACAAACAAAAACCCCCCTTTTTTCCGGTTTTTTTCGGGGGGGAAACCCACCTTGCGGGGGGGGGGACCAGGGAGGGGGTCTTCTAGATCTTTTCAGCATCTCCGCAAGCTATTGTTTCACTCATAAAGTTTACAAAACCTACATAGTATCCTTTTTCTCCTAATTCGTTTTTTTAACCCAAAAAACGGGGAATTGATCTTTATCTCCTCTTGGAAAGTTGGCGTGGCCTTTCTTAAAAAAAAGGATGCCTCATTTAACAGCCATTTGCTTTTTCTGTTCCCCCCCCCCCCTAAAGGAAGAGGGGAAAACCCCCCGGGAGAAAAGTGAGCATCCTCAACGGTTCTCTCTGTGAAGTCTGACTCGAGCACCTTTATCACATCTGGTGGAGTGATTAACTCCTTGACTTGTGTTCGGCAAATGTATCGGACTTCACTTGTTAGATTAGTAGGTGACTTAAGATGAGGGGTCACCTGTCTCACAATAATGCTGTGGCTGCTTCCAATGGCATCGCCATAGTCGACACAGGGATTGACACAGCCGACTATACTCCAGCCAAGGTCTGTTCTTTGAGCAAATGGCTCATTGTCTTTACCTGATACAATTTCTCTTGGCAGCAAGGCTTGAGAACAATTGTAACCTATGAGCAGACCAATGTCACACTGGATTAAAGGTGCGATCTCTTCAGCAAGGTGCTCCAGGTGCGGCCATGCCCTTGCTGTCTTGGGTGTAGGAATATGACTTAGATTGGCAGGAATGAATTCTCTTGAATAGGTTACTGGGAGAACGATTTTCTTTGATGAATAAAAACCTCTGACCTGCAGCCCAGTAATCTTTTGACTTGGAATGACAGCTCTTTGGGATGACAATGTGGAGAGCTTTAAATGCACAGGCTCTTTTTGCGTGTCCAAAGTTTCTGCCTTCTCTTGCAAGATGAAGGTGGTGTCACTTTGGTTGTCCAGAAGTGCATATACGAGAACCTCAGTCTCTGGGTTACTTGTCGTGGACAGCCAGACTGGAATAACAGTGGATGTATAGGTGCTGTTCATGTCTTGCACCACTCTGTTAGATGTGGCTTCATACGACGTTTCATTGGTCTGTTTAGAATCTGTTCTTTCCTTCTCCCTTGAGTGTTTCCCACTCTCTTTACATTCATCAACCAGTTGTTCTTTCTTTCCGTTTTCCTTAGTACACGTTGGGTGTTTCCTTTTACATGTGTCACAGACACTTCTCTGTTCACAGTTCTTTGAATGGTGTCCTGTTTGCAAACATCCAAAGCACAATTTCTTCATTTGCACAAACTTGACTCGTTCGGCTATAGACTTGTTCCTGAACTTCCGGCATGTCTGAAGGCCATGGATAACTTTCCCCCAAAAAGCCCCCCCTTTAACATCTGGTCTTTCTTTTCAGATACATTCAAAAACCCTTTTACCCCCAGGGTCGGGTCTTTGGTGTCTTCATTTTTCCCCCCCCCCCACCTTCCAAAGCAAGGAGGGGGGTCGCTGGGTTACAAGCTATCTTGGCTTTTTTGGAAACAAAGTTAACAAATTGGCTGAAGCTAAGGAATTTGGCTTCTTCTTTCTCACTCAAAAACCTTTTTCTCTTCCCCCCGGTTTTCAACCAAAAAAGAATTTTGCAGAATTTTTTTTTTTTTCCACCCCCCTAAAATTTAAAAAATATAATCTATTACAATGCAGCAAGCCAGCCTCCCCCGCAGGAAGGAGGACAAACTCTTTACTTGGGTGGGGTCTTTTGGTGTCTCTTTTCTTTGCCGATGAGATTTTCCTCAAAAAAAAAGCAATCAAAAAAAAAAAAATCCTCCTTACTTCTCCTATGCCCTCCCCCCCAGGAAACTATGCCGCACCCGCACCAACAAGCAAGTAATTACCCCTAATGTCCCTTCCCGAACATCCCACAAGGAGGTAGAGGGCCTTCATTTTTATTAAAATATATTTTTCTATTATTAATGATTGAAAAAAAATTTTATACCTTTTTTTTTAAGTGTGTTGCCTTCCACAGAAAACCCTCGGAACTGGGGGCCGGGTGGGCTTAGGGGGCTTGCCCTTGCTTAAGCTAGTGGTGTAGTGGACCCCCCTGAAGGGCCTTAGCCGAAGGGTGGCCCCCTTGTGGTGGTTTTTTTCATCACAGGGGGTGGTAAAGGTGGCCCGCCTTTGGGTGGGACCGTGTGATGGAATAGGATAATTGGGGGGGGGAAGGTGTTTTTGCTCTGGGTAGGCTTTCCCAAAAAAAGCCTTCCTGATATTTCTTCGTCCCAAAAAATTGTTTTTTTTAAAGAAATGTAGCTTTGGTTGGGTTGCTCCTTTTTTTTGATATCATTCAACACCTTATCTCTCTCTGCCTCTCTCCTTCTTTTTTTTTTCTTCTTTTTTTTCTTTTTTTTTTAAATCCTTATATTTTTTATTTTCTTAAACATATTTTTCTTCTTCTTTTTTAAATTTTTCACTTCTTTTATAAAAAATTTAGTTGGAGTGGGAGCTGTTGCAGCGCCCTGTTCTTTTGTCTTGGTACTGGATAGAATTGTTTGTTTTTATATTTTAATTTTAAATTTCCTAAGATTTTAATAAAAAAAAAAAACAAAGATAAGGCCTGGATACAAGGTTTTTATTTTATTCTTTTATTTAAATTTTTTTTTTAACTTTTACATTGTGACTTTTCCGTCCCAAATTGAGCCCTGAAAAAAAAAAAAAAAGCAGTAATCGGGAATCGCCATTGGGCCCCACGGCCCGGGTCCCTCTGCAAGAACAAATTTTCACCTAAACTTTTTTAAAACCATTTACCCCTTTTTAAATTTAGTTTTTTATAATTTTAATGTGGTGCTTTAGTGTATTCCTTTTGTTGCTTTATTAGCTTCCTTTGTCCACTTTTTATAATTTATCGTTGCTAAAATCTTAGGATTGATGAAGATTCTTTGGGGGTTGGTTCGTAATATGTTGGGTTTCTTGGCGTCAGTTTTGGGTTTTCTGGCTCCCTCGTGGTCCTTCTTCTGCCACGGCGGTTGCCCTTTTAAATAGGTCTGTTTCTTTTTTCTATTTTTCTGGTACACTTCTTTTTCTCCCATTCTCCACAGCTTCTCCTATCCCCCCACAGCCACACCCTTTAAGTCCAAATTCATTAATACATATATATTAAAATTTCTACATAAATTATTTTACTTGCATATTTTAAATGTTGTTAAAAAAATTTTAGTTTAAATTGACTTATTAAAGTTAAAGTAATAATAATTATTTTAAAAAAACTTTAAATAAAAAAAAACCCCATTTCAAATAAAAAAAAAAAAAAAAATCACCCTTTAAAAACCCAACCACTTATCCACATAAAAAATTTAAAAAATTATGGTAAAAGTGTAGGTAATAATAAGGTTAAATAAAGATGAACATGAACTAAAAAAAACTTTAACTAAAATAAAATAAAAAATTTAAAAACCATAAAAAACCTTATACAAACTTAAAAAACACCAAAAAAAAATAAAAAAAACAAAAAAAAAAATTAACAATAAATTTAAAAATTAATTTAATATAAAAAAAATTATAACACTTTCACACCAAAACCCCCTTCTCAAAAAAAAAGCAACAAAAAAACCCTTTTCAAAACCCAACAATAATATTAAATTTTTTTTATATATGTTGCCTAAAAACGGGGTAATTAAAAACTTTTATCCACCCTTTTTTTTTTGCCGGTTGCATACTCCTTATTTTGCCTGACGCTGGCATAAGGCGGAAAAAATAATCAGCCGCCCCCTCCGCAGCAGGTGCAAAAAAAAACATCCCAAATGTCGGGGGAGGCGGGGTGGCCCCGATTGCTCCCCCCTCTATATTACAAACACAAAACAAAACTCCTTATTAAAAGCCGCTCTTTTTTAATCACAGGTCAGTCTTGCCCCAAGGACAAAAATAAATAAAAAAAAAAAAAAACAATTGAGATTAAAAACCCACAAAACAAATCAAAAAAAAAAAACAAAAAAAAAAAAATAAAAAAACAAAAAAAAAAAAATATAAAAAAAAAAAAAATTCAATAAAAAAAAAACTTGCTTTGTTTAAAAAAAAAAAAAATAAAAAAATAAAAAAAAAAAAATAAAAACTTAACATTTTTAAAAAAAAAAAAAAAAAAAAAAAAAAAAACCTAAAAACCCAACTCAAACCCAAAAAGAAAAAGAAAAAAAAAAGAAAAAAAAAAAAAAAAAAAAAATCAAAAAAAAAACTAAAATCCAAAAAAAAAATTCAAAACCTAATTAAAAAATCTACATACCTAAATCCTCCTGTGCCTGTTCCGTGTATATTAAGTACAAACCACCCCAAAAAAAAAAACAACATTACAAAAATTAATAAAACAAAATATAAATATATATATATGTCCTTAAATTTAAAATATAAAAAAAAAAAAAAAAAAAAAAAAAAAAATAAAAAAATAAAAAATTTAAAAATAAAAATGTAAAAAAAAAATAAAAAAAAAAAATATAAATAACTAACATACACTGTGAGCGCTATTATTGACAGACTATAGGCTATACTATATACTATACTATAAATATGAAGTGTTATGCAGGACAGTTTGCCTTGTCTGCTCTCACTTTCCTAAGGGTTTCTGCTGATCAATAATCCAGCAGTATTGTCTTCAGGTAATTGCTAATACCATTAATGACATGTAATATATGCAAATACGCTTTCCAGGAAATGTGCGGTGGGTGACTGGAGAAGAGGGATATGGAGCAAGTAAACAGATGCAAGCTTTTGTGTGTCAAAGCTGCAACATAATTTGACTCCTTTGTTCATACTTGCATGTATTAATTATTGTTCTAACTAAGGTGCCAAGGCCTACCCACAGATTATTTGAAGAGGACAGTGCTTTAGGAGTCTCTGTCTTAAATATATCTGAATGTATGTATTTGTATGTATTTGAATTGTGTCGACTGCTTGAAGTGATAAATTAACTAACATTTTCATTGTGTAAACATTTGTGACACACCACACTGAGTCTGTTGGTATATATATATTAGTTAGTTACAAAACTACAGTATGGATTGCAACCCTCTGAACAAAGTCAGTTTTTCTCAGTTGATATGCTACACAAGAGATGACTTTTACCCAAGTGCAACGTGACTGTCATTTATTTACATTTGACTACCTTTAGTTAATAATTAATATATTGCCATATCTGTTTTAACTATGTACACACGAACAAAAAAACCTGTTGCCTTTACATCACCTAGGTACTGGATATAAAACCTGTGACCTCACACTAAAACAACATTTCCAGACTGACTGCACTCAGCGCCTGATCTCAGCAGGTAAGAGACCTTAAAATCAAGAGCAAAAGAATGAATGTAATTTATTCCAACAGTTATCATGTATTGAATTACAGTGGACAGTAAAACCCAGTATACACAGTATGGGTATGCACCAGTTACCCAACAAAAGAGAGGGAACATTTTTTAAACTGCAACATCTTGATAATCTTCCCTCTGATTAGGACTCTACCTTTATTATAAATAATGACTTAATTTAATTTGGTATCTCTGTGCTTCTGATTTAGTCTTTTCTCCAGATGAACGCCACTATAACTGTGAAGATGACACTTGTGTTGTTCTTTCTGGGCTCAGGTAAGGGCCCCTTTCTCTGTCTCATTCTGATATACTTCTTTTGTTATCAGTAGTTTTGAATAAAACATCTACAGTATGTGCATAGGTATGTCTACATGCCGCCATTAGTCGTACTTTTATAACATGCAAAAACTGTGTACAAATGATTTTTTGTATGCATCAGAGTAGGGATATGTTGCTCCTTGTGTGCGACACACATTGCATTTTAACTGAGTGAACTTAATTTCAACAGCACATAATGTTGGTTGTTGTTTTAAGAAGCCATAAACATTAAGTGAAGGATAAACTATTGTTTTGTCTTTCTTTTGACAGGTTTTTTTCACTTTACAATGGCATCAAACCGTCTGAGACTTTTCAGTTGTAAAGATAGTGGGCTTTCTTGGTATGATGCGTTGTCTGAATGTAATATGACAAATGAAACACTTGTAACTCTGTATGACGAAGAGGACGCCAAGTTCACAGCCAACTTCACCAATAGCGTAATCTGGCTGGGTCTGCGTAAGAGGAGAAATATCACTTGGTCAGACGGTACCCCTTACCTATTCAGGAATTTTTCTGTGAATGTAACAAGTGGGGAGCAAAGATGTGTAGCTACCGACGGACAGAAATGGAGCAATTTCAGTTGTTCAGAGAGGAAACATTTCATGTGCTACCATGGTAAGTTTCATCATATTAGATTTCTTTGCTAAATGCTCAATAATTTGTTTGGAAGGTAAAGTTAGGGTTCATGGTTTATTAGAAATTATTATTATATTATTTAACTGCCTCCTTGTATGGTACTTTTGGGTCCTTGTATGTTCAGACCTCTGCACTTGAAACCAAACCAAACAGAGGCAGCATGTATTAAATGTCTTTTTATTGTACACAGTACAATACAATGAAACAGTATAATGAAGATAACAGGTGCATTCAGTGTGTAAATATAGTCGAGAACAACAGCAGCGACACCGTAACACACACAAGCATACATCCTGTACACAGCAAAAAAAATGGTTCTAGGTTTGATGGTGGATTTTTGAGTTAAGCTGAAGGGTATTCTAGAGCCCTCAGAGCTGCTGACATCAGCAAACACGGTGTTGTCAGACTCCCAAATTGAATTGAGGTAAAATGCGACAAAATATTATAGCGTTGTTGTTCGAATTGTGTATCCCTCTACTCTTTATGCTTTTATAACAGCACAGATGTCATCAAACAAATCCACAGAAAGTTTGGAGTACTAACTTTCCCACCTCCTTTGTGAAAGGAGGTACAATTTCTACTATATCTGTTTTGTGGGCCTTTTCACGCCCTTATTAGAAAGGGACAGCCGAAGAGAAACAGGAAAGGGTGGGAGAGAGAGGGGATGACACAGGTCAGATTCGAACCCGGGCCCCTGCAGCAAGTCTGTATATATGGGTCGCCAGCTCTACTGACTGAGCTAACCGGGAGCCCATCTGTTTATGTTTTACAGGTACTAAGTACATCCTGATTGAAAATGAGAAGAACTGGTGTCAGGCTCTGCAGCACTGCAGAAAATACTACACTGACTTGGTCAGCATCGCAAACCAAACACAAAATGAGACAGTGATTAAAATGAAAAATGACACAAGCTTTTGGATTGGACTCATGCATGATGAATGGGAGTGGGCGGACAAAAGCTGCTCTTCATTCAGAAAATGGAATACGGATAGAGACCATCCAAAAGATGACAAAGACTGCAAGCAAAAGGATTCATTGATAGAAGTTTATGGAGTTTTGAATGTGATAACGATCAAAATACACCCCTTTGCTCCCAAGGTAAGTGATAAGCAAACAAATATACTACAAACAAATCGTCTAACATATCAAACCTATATGTAGTCTAAACTCCACAATTGAATTGAATTCACATGTAATTCACAAAAATGGGTTTACAGACAATAACTTTGATTGTTTTAAACACAGTAGTAGTAACGGTATTGCAAATTGTACAAAGTGAGTGATTATACTATGATACTACACATATACATTATAAATTAATAAATGTAAAAAGTTGTGCTCACAGTATATATACTTTTTAATTTGCACCTCGGACAGGTTACCAGCCCATTTCAGAGCTAAGAGACTCACTTGCCAATTTATAGTATGTTTAAAGGTTGTGAGGTGCAAACCAATGTGTCACTTGTTACAGTGAAAGACTGAATAGAAAGGGAACTCCACACAAGAGAATAATTATCAAAACACCAGACGCCAACTTAATGGACAGATTGTTGATGGGCATTTGGTGCTACTACCTGTAAATCTTACTTCTGTCTTCTCCCTGGTTTTAATGTCAGGTACTGTGAGAATCAAAGTCATTAAACAACGTCTGAATTGGGAAAATGCCTATGACTATTGCAAATCTCACCACACACGCCTGCTGTGGATTCAGGATTCGAAAGATGAGGAGGCTGTCGGACAGTGGCTAAATCACACTGATGTTACTGGTCCATTCTGGATTGGTCTGAGGCAGAGTCGAGTTTTTGGATTCTGGATTTGGACGAGCGACAGGATAGTGACCAACAACAACTGGGAGAACGGCACACAACCTGAGCTTCCCTTGTCGAACCACTGTGGTGTCATCAAAAACAACTTCAAGTGGAGTGATGAAAACTGTTTATTTCAGCTACCTTTTCTTTGTGAGGAGGAAATTGTATACATGAATAAATAGTTTAAAAGGTTCGTTGATGGATTAGCTTTAAATGCAGAATCAGTGTGGTGTCGATGCCTGATCATGGAGATGGAAGTCAACCACATAACCCTTGGTATTTTCCTTTACTGCTCAGAATCCTAATGGATGTTTTTCTTTAATTCAATTGGTACAAAATAATCACACATTTCAGATTTTTTTTAAATATATATATATATTTGGAAGTGTTTTTATATTATTATTATATTCTGAAGATAAGTTAATTATATGTTTGTACTTAATTTAAATGATTCATTGGTATCAACAAAAGAGAAAACAAAATGTGGTAGAAATGAATGAATTTATTTCATGCTTGTAATGACTGTATTTTTCACTCGGGTCTTACTCTGTGTCACTTAAAACAATCAAACAAGGTTTGTATATCTGTTTGTAAGCAACCCCACTTGGGCCCCTGTTTTAGCAGTAATAATATAAATATATATTCTACTTTTGTATTCACATTTACAACTTTTAAACCAACTCCAAATATTTTATACTCTAAGATGTGCTTTGTAAGTCTAAGTTGTAAATGTGGTATGATACAGTGTGGAGCAGCACATACACAGAAGATCTCATAGAAGATGTCAGTTAATGTTTGCTGTATGCCTTATGTTTCACTTTCATGAGTTTTTTTGTGTAACTTCTGGGTAAATTCATTTCTAGATAATTTAGTTGTTTGCAATAAAAGACAATACATTTCAAATCCAATCATTGGGATAATATGTTTTAATTAATGCTATCTAATACATAAATACATATATCTCCCGTTAACATCACTGCTATAATAATTTTTCAGTGAATTCATTATGACAAGTGTGGGTCGTTTTTGCCTCTGAGATGTAATGGAGTAGAAGTTGCATCAAATATCAAGTAAAGTACAAGTACCTCAAATCTGTACTTAATTACAGTACATGAGTAAATTTACTTATAGCAGTTATATCCCACCATGTGTGCATTTAAACATAATTAAAATCAATTATTTGCTAAATTCTTTATCATCAGAATCTTTAAACAAGACAACCTCAAGGGATCCATATGTTGTTCTGGCACAAAGTCAAAAGGAATTGTGTTAGTAACAACATCTGTGGTGGAAAGGACATTATTACAACAAAGCAATACAAAGAGTGAAGACACAGATAAAAACAAAATATTATTCATAGAGTCATGTGGGGTTGTGCTGGGTATCTAGAAAGTTGAGAATCTTAAAGTAATCAGAATCCAGGCTAAAGACTGCCACAAAAAGGTTGTGTTGACCATAAACCAACAGAGATGAGAAGAAACACAGCTACGATAGGGATTTTAAAAGAGAGGAAAAAGACAAAAATATGCAGATGGAGCCCTAAAACACGACACTGGAAGGGAGATAAATTAAAAACATAGTAGATAAGTCCAGAAAGAAAGAGGGAAACTGAAAAAAAAAATGAAAACAGGAAGCTTGGACAACTTCCAGGGCCATTATTCACACTGTGGACAAACTTGGAAGGAAGGCTCAATCTGTCACACCCTCACTCATCATTGTAACTCATCATACAGCTCACAGTATGTGTGTGTGTGTGTGTGTGTGTGTGTGTGTGTGTGTGTGTGTGTGTGTGTGTGTGTGTGTGTGTGTGTGTGTGTATGTGTTTTTACAGGCCTCTTGATCATTGCTCATTCCAGGGAAACAGACTTTCTCTTGACTTGTCGTTCAGCTCACTTCTCTGACCATTATTTGATGTACGTGTACAAGTGTGTGATCATAGCTTATCGAGAGGAATCAGAGCTTCTCAGGAAACACTCTTCTGCACGGCATAAATCACCAGCCACTGAGGATATTGACTTGCAGCCAAGCACATTTCTTGGTGCAAAAGCAGCAAATTTTCGTTGGCAGAGATGTGGACAAAATAAGAGGCTGAGATATGGCCCCATTTGGGGTTGAATGACCGCCCAAGCTTGGTGACCATTCAGCCCAAGCTGAAGTATAGAGTAACACAGTCATACCTCCAGCATTTATGGTCCATAGCTGGGCTTTATGCAGAATGTAATGGCTGACTTCTGGTGATGGCATCCAGTTTTAGTCCAGAACTAATACAATACCACACCGATATAGGCCAACCAGTCTCTGTTCCAATTATTCCACAGAGGTTACCCGATTTTCAAATAATAATCACAATAAATAGATGATTATTAGGGGTGTAAAAAAATATAGAGAAATATCGTATCACAATATTTCATTTTGTGATATTGTATTTTGTGGTTAAACCTCCAATTGCTAGAGGGCAGTGTTGTCAACGTACACTGAAGGCTATGATGCTGGATGTTACAGTGACTGTGATGAAAATATAAAAGCAGATCCCACTGTTCTGGTTGCATAAAAAAAAAAAAAAAACTCAGATTGTATGCATACAGTTTTGTGTTCTTTATACTATGACAGTTTTTAATTCTCCCGGTCGAATTTCATGCTACATCTTTTTTTTTTTTGCACCAGGCCAGAATTCAGAGGCACGTTAGAGGAGATTTTAAGCAGAGAAACACACCATTTTGTATTCTTTTAAATGACAGACTACACAAATAAACAATGTATGGAAAAGCCAAAACATTGATTTAACAGCTGAAGGTTGGGGTGTTGATTCTCAGTGGGTTTGATACTACCTGTCGGCCTTTCACATTAGGCCTACTGGTAATCATTTGATTCAATGTTAATTGATTGATGCTTTCCAAATTCTATAACTTAAATACAATCCTTGAAATAACACAGCACTTAATAACATAAGCTAACATAATATCTATGGAAATATCTACTCTTGGAATTCCTGAGTCTCACCACTCAAACAGAAAATTTACTGGATTAGACATAAAATACATAAAAATGATAAACTAAAGTTCTAAACTAAAAGCATTCCTAGGTTAACATGTACATTAAAGTGGACAAACACTCACTTATGGTCCAGAGAGTTAAGCCACATATTAACATAAAAAAAAATAATTGTTCTTTGTGAAACAACAGAAAAGTAAAAATGAAAAACTAACTTGTAATGAACTCTCTCTGAACATATTGGCTGCCAGTGAACTCAGGACTGCTGGAGGGTGACTTGGGGACTGGTTTAATTCTGGCTGGAAACTTGGCAGTAAGCAGCCTGGTAGTCTGGTGGTCTGTTGCATGACTAGCATGAAGTTGAGTAAATGGTGAGTGTGATACTGGCAGTTGAATACCTAATAAAAAATTGTGGTGCCCTCATTAGAGGACGATGTTCAGGGGCAGTTAATATCACCATCACTAAAACGCAAACCATGCATGTAAGACAGTGTCAACAGCCTTATCCAAAATATAAATATCATAGCAACAGAATCCGATTTTCATATCAGCTTCACAAATATTATGCATGCAAACTCATAATCCCTGGCTGAGACTGAGATTTCACTACTGGCTTCATTTGCCAAGGCCTCTTGCTACTGCCCTCTGCATTAGCAGTGTTTCCCCTGAATTAATTTAGCATTGGCGCACTGCCGCTACAAAATTACGAAAACCACCCCAAAAATATTAAACGATTATTAATATTAATGGTCTACTAATGTTTTTCACTCCCTCTCCTCAATCACCAAATGACATCTACATGAAAGTTACTGTTATAAGAGCTGTGTAACTCCTTGAAGGAATAAGAAAGTGTGTAATATGTGTGTGTAGCCAGTGTGTTTGAGAAAAAGGAAAAAGAGAGCAGCCAGCATAAAGGTGACGGTGACATGAGCTTATAGCTGCTGGAAATGTGAAGGAGGTTAGCCCTGGCAAACATCTTCCCTGTGCTTCAGACTGTGGTTTGAAAGCTGAGCAAGAAAGGTAGAAAGTTTTTTTGGCTGCCATGTAACGTTGACTTAACTGCATTTGCTTACTACCCATGTGTAAGTGTTAAAAAATAAGACAGATGTGACGTTAAGCTCAATGGTGATTATGCGCTAATGTAGTCTAGCTGCGTCTGCGGCACCTGTGATAGAGTGAACATTGTTTGGAGTTTCCTCAGCAACAACCTTACACTCCAAAAGGTGTTTTTTTGTCATGTCAATTATAATTTACCAGTGATTACTGTTGTTACTCCTTGATTAGCTTCCTAAGTGACCTTTCTCACACCCTGACAGTTAACAGTTAGAGTAAAAAACACAGCTGAACTTTGGAGATATCAGGGACTTGAACTAGTGACAGTTGAGCATCAGAGCCCCAACTCACACACTCGTAAACCCCCACGGGTACTGTGGAGTACTGCGGGCAAACATTTTTAAATGTTAATTTAATTTCAATAGAAAAGGGCAAATACAAGTGAAAATTTTAAAACGTAAACCACATTTCTTGTGACTGAATTTCATTTAACTTATTTATCATCTTATGTCCCCCTTGTGGGGGTCCAGACATCCAGGTAGGCCACCACTGCTCTAGAGAGCAGCCTTTTAAATGCTTTAAGAGTGGATGGAGGAGATATGGTTGTTTGTTCTCCTTTATTGCACATGTAGTGTGTTAACAATTAAAGGTACTGGTCTGCATAGATAGTAAGTAAGTACTGGAAAAAGTCTCGGGAAAGTAAATTAACTTTTATGAGTACTTGTAAAGCATAAGTTACCGACCCATCCCTGAGAAATAAATTGACACTAAGAAAATACACAGTACCTAACATAACCGAACAGTTTGCCAAAATGTTCAAACCTTCTCAAAACTTTGAATTGGAAAAAAAGTGTCTAGACTCCTTTTCCCTCTCAAAACTTTTTTTTTTTTTCTGGCTGTGACCTGCATTTGTCCGAAGGCACCAAGAGGCAACGAGTGAGAAAGTAAGCGACACGAAGTGATGGAAATAAAGTGGGAAAGAGCCAGAGGAAGGGAGACAAAGAGGAGCAGATGGAGGGATGGAAAAGCGAGAAGAGCAGTGGGGCCTGTCAAACTATTAACGTCATGGTGTGAGCCCGGGGCTCCTGGTGACACAAGAGATGAGTGGACATATTTAGCATTGAGCTCAAAATTTACACACACACACACACACACACACACACACACACACACACACACACACACACACACACACACACACACACACACACACACACACACACACACACACACACACACACACACACACACACACACACACACACACACACACACACACACACACACACACACACACATGCCAGACAACTCTGCAGCAACTAGCCAACTTCCCATAATCCAACAGCGAGCTCCAGTTGGACAATCGGACATTCTGACAAGAAATCAATGTTAAACAACATAGTACAAAAAAGTGTTTTTATACTCCTACTCTTATTTTTATTCATACACAACACTGCAATGTTTGGTCTCTCCCCAATGCTCAGATGTTATAGCAGAATCACACAACACGGCCCATCAGTGTGTGCCAAACTCCTTACATTCAGACTCACAAGCCAAATGGCACAGCCGTTAGCTTGGTGACTCTTTTAAAGTGGTCTTTTGACTGCTTTTCCTGTATATTTTATATTTCATGTTACTTTCATTGTGTATCAAACCAAACAAATAGCCCCCGAATATTTTCTTTTCTGTAGAGATGGAAAATAAAACACATTCTCATCCTGAATTTTAATGCGTTTGTATA
>NW_026136724.1:11560524-11675524 GCF_905237075.1 Dicentrarchus labrax | reverse complement strand
TTTGCATTTAATTATTGACTGATAATTATAATTTATTCTGACTGATTAAGTAGAATTAGCATCAAGCACAAGGACAACATGGCATTATTAGTATGTACTCAAACCATCTACACGATAACAGCTTATGTATCTAGACAGTTATGTAGGGAGTCTGTGTAATTCCTCATTAGAAAATTCTGTTTAGCCTGCCTCCTTCTCAGGAGACGAGGCCACAGCTAGAGCATATAGAACAGCACCCCAGAAACGGGCAGTGGTGAAAGAGGTACGGACATTTGAAAGCCCTTACAAGGAACTACCTTTGATGAAAACAATGAGCTGCTTGAACATTCCACTGAGATATGAACTAAAACAAGATGTGAATTATCAGGTGTCGATGTAAGAGGGTGTGACTCATTTAGATGTAAATTAGACCTGGTAACAAGCACAAACATAAGCTGTTCAGAATCTAATCCATGTATCTGTGACTTCATGCATACAAACAGTGTGCGTAAATGTGTGGAGAAAGACATGGAGCTGGTTCAACCAAGTCTTATCTCTGAGTCTCCAGATCAGGCACAAATCTCTTTCAGGCACAGTGTGTTCATACCTCAATACAACCTTGCACCTCACAATCCCTTATTCTCACCTAGCTTCCTTCAGTCACTTTCAATGATACACCAAATTCCCAGGCCATATTGTTCCTGGTTTATTTGTCCATGTGCAAGCACATAGTGACTTCTGCAATCTAGCTCAAATTCCCTCCTTTTCTCCCAGAGTCCTTGACTTAAGGTTAACACATCTTCATCTCATTCTCATGATCTCTTACATTGGTCTTCCTTGTCTCATACAATTTCTTGCACATGTAAAGGCATACTGCTCTTCCTCTCAATGTTCCTCTTCTCTCTGTTTCTCAACCTTAATGCTCCCCTCGGTCCTATAGCTATGATGCCATCCGCTTTACTTAGGACTAACATATTTTGAGAAGACAAATGTAAAAAAGATTCAAAGAGGCAAATGTTGAAATCCACCCTTACTTTTTGTCACTGCATTAGGCCTCCTATCTGCTGGCCAGTTGACTTGCCAAAACAAAAGGCACTGTTTAACATCGAGGAGAAGTTAATTCTTCCACCAGCAAAGGGATTAATGCTTGAAACATTTTGGGTAAACGGCAGCTAACAAGGCTGGGCATGTTGCCCTCTCTGCCAACACAATTGAGGAGAATAGACAAAAAATGCAGAGGATGTTGGGAGGCAATTGTTTGAGAGGTTTAGTGAGTCCCCATGGCATGCCATTCAAGTGGAGTCCACAGATGCAGAAAACCAGGCGATTTTACTTGTCTGTGTGTGATACATCTATCAGGATGACTTCCAGGGGGGTTTATTCTCTGCTTTATTGCTGCCAACTAAAACAACATGACAGGAAAATATTCAGGGCCCTTTGATAAACACTGTAGATGTCCAGGAAACTGTGGTGGGTGCTTTGGGTGTGGTGTGTGAACTGATGGTAATAAAAAAGGTGAGCCCACTCGCTGTGCTTGGTAAGATGCTGTCAAGTAAGAAGTGGACCATAATAGTCCACTGAGTGACATATAGTGGATCGTGTATCAAACATGTGCATAAGACACAACCCTCCCCAACCCAAAATACAGGTGGCTTCCTGGAACCAGCTTTTCTTTAAGCCACCATCTACCTTCCTATTTTAAACTCCTGAAAAAATCGTTCACATCAGAGTGGATTCATTTCAACCTTCAAAGCAAAACTTGAATCGTGGGGCAAAATGAGTTGAGCTATGTGTTTCTCTGCATACTGTACATGCACTACTTGGGAGAAAAAGACTGCCAGCACCTGTCAACTCTCATGCAGCATCACCTACTCGCACTGTCAGCAGGAGCTTGAGTGTTATTTCCCATCTGCAGAGGACCCGAGAACAGGAAAAGAATGAATACGGTGCTGTATGTTACCAATTTGTATATATAATATAACAAGAGGAGAAACTTTTGGGACCAAAAATAATGGATTAAATACTTCATTAACATCCTATTCTGTGCCATTCCTCTGGATTAAAGTGAGGTTACAATATCATGAACTTGCCACAAGAGCTCTCTGTTGACTCTGTTGCCTTTTGCCCTTCCATATTCAGTCCAGGGCTCACATTAATAGTGACTTAATGTGGTTTTGATGGAAGGTTATAATGTGATTTAACCTGGCATAACCTACATCCCATTTTGATTTATTTAAAATATTGCACTAATTCTGTAACTTTGCCATTTGACATTCATTTCTGTTCTTCATTCTACTCTCACTTTCCTACTTCCCTGCATTGTGCATTCAACTACCATCACAATTTCTACAAAAGCTATTTCTCATTTGTTTTTTTTCATAACCCTATAGCTCATCTTTGTTCTCCATCTTCATACCAACTGCATGATCCAACAATGTGGGCAGGCGTGCATGCAACACAGCTCTCAATGGGTTTCTCTTTCTCTGTTCCCTTTCACACTTAGATACATACACACATACACACACACACACACACACACACACACACACACACACACACGAGATGAGCTGCATGCCAATTCCCGCTGCCATGGGGGAGGACCATAAGGTAAAACTAAACCTCATGTGAAATATTCATTCAGCCTGTCTTTCTGTCATGGCATGCACACATTTCTGCACTGGCACTCACACACCGCGAATGCACACGCTCAAGCCCACACTACACACAGAAATGCACACACGCCATGCTGGAATTTGTTCAGCCATTGGGGCAGAGGTTGTGATGAATGATTGCAGATAATACGGGGTAGGAAAAAAAAAATGTGAGAAGGGTTGCATCAAAGAGCTCCCTTCAAAAGGATTCTTGGCCAGGCTGCTTCCTCTGGCTGCTCCTCCATACAGGACACTGAGTCTGTTAAATCTTCAGAAAGTGAGACTCAGTGCAGATTTTTTGACAGGATACTAACCATATTCCACGGGTTAATTATTTCTTTTCTTGCTCTGTCAGTTGCCATACTCTATCCCCATCTCCCTTTTGTCTGTCACTCTTTACTTCTTTACTTTCTCTCGTGGCTTGTCTGCTCATGTCTCTTCACTCACTATCTCCCTCATTACTCCCCTTTCTTTCTGCCCTTGTTCCCGCCTTCCCTTCAATTCTCTCAATTCTTTCTTTCCTTTCTCATTCTCCTTTCTCTACATTTCATATTATTTCTCCCATTTCATTTGCGCTCTCACTTCTTACTTTCTTTATTTTCTTTGCTTTCCCCATCCCTTCTTTGTCTTGACTCCCTACCTTTTCACCTCATCTTCTCTCCTGATCTCCCCTCCCTCTCATTATCTTTACTAATACTTGTTCCCTTTCCATCCTCCCACCCTGTTTTCTTACTTTTACCTCTTTTTTCTTTTTCTCATGCTCAGTTTGGCTGCTCTAAACTCTGCATCCCTCCACCCCAAACCCTCTGCCTCCTGGGTATCAGCAAATCATGGCCTCAGGTAGAATGCTGTCAGGGACCCCACAGCACAAAAAGGACAAAGCCAACTACATTGTCTTGTCTACCTGCCAGAGTACCCCTGACACCTATATTCTCACACATACAAACACAATCTGAGAAAGACACAGAAACAGACACAAATTTGCGTATAGTATAAAAAAAGTTAAATATACTTCAGGGGGAATCAGGGAGTTCAAGTAAAGGTAAGTCGATCTGTGCAGACAAATATGTAAAAAAATAAAATAAATAAAAACCATGAAGGAAATTTAAAAACCGATTTTAAAGGTACTTGTCCAACTCTATTGCAAAACCATGTCCTCTTTGGCTGGTGTTCATGCACACATTTAAAAGCCCTGGCAGAGCAAAGTCTGCAAACACAAGTCTGTATGCACGCAGATACACACTTATCGGTTCCACACATTTTGGAAGCATTATGAAGCAGTTTTTCTTTTTTATCTACAACCTGTTTTAATTAAATGGGACACACTGATATCGTTTACAGAGAGTAGTAAAGTACAAAAGATTGCTTTTTTTCTCTCGCTTGTTTCATAATCTGAGGACTGTAAAGGCATTCCAGACTTTAACTGTGATTAATGGCTATAATAAACTTGACTTGAGGTGATGATATTAGCTAAAATGTTTTTAATTTTCTTTGTGATGATATGGATGCAGTTTTTTCCCCCTGTAGAATTCTACTGTGGTGGTGTCTACCATAGCTTAGTTGGTATAAGCTATACTGCAAATTTACTGCTGAACCATTCATTCTCATTCCCGGGCCCACAACATATTCACTTCAAAATCCTCCTCCTCACACACAAAGCCTTCCATAACCAGGCCCCTTCCTACCTCACTGACCTGCTCCATCGCCACAATCCATCCCATAGCCTGCGCTCATCTGATGCAAACCTCCAGACTCCACCACCCAGGACCAAGCACCGAACCTGGGGCGACAGAGCCTTCTCTGTAGCTGCCCCCGCCCTCTGGAACTCTCTCCCCAAACACATCCGTGACTGTACCAACCTTCCAACATTCAAATCTCTGACAAAAACTCACCTTTTTAAAATTGCTTTTAATGTTTAGCTTAGTCTGATGTGTTTTTACTATTTGATGTTGTTTTGCTGCTTTTATGTTTTTATGTTAAGTGTCTTTGAGTATTTAGAAAAGCGCTTATAAATAAAATGTATTATTATTATTATGACCAAGATTAGCACAACATTTATTCATTATTATAATTTTGCCAGTCTGATGGGAGAATCTGATCTTACTCAATAAATAATACAAAAAGGTAATGGTTAGGCAAAAATAGAGCTACTTAACACCTCCTGGTAGTCTTCTCTCTGACTCTCTCTTCAATGGTTGAGCTTCTCACCTCGCTGCAGTGATGTAGAAGTGGACTCATGAGTATGTCAGTACACAATGACATCACTGTGTGGTTACAGATGCAAAAGAGCTCAGTGCAGAGGACACTCAGTGCCTCCACACACACTTGTTGGATCAGGAACTGCAAGCTACCCACTAGTTAATTGTTAACAGCTAATAACGGTTTCATATGATGGCCGGTTTCGCTTGTCAGCCCAAATTATACTTTTAGCTGCCCCTAAAAAGTTTATGATGAGTCATCAGAAATATTTTCATGTTTTACAGTTAAAGAAAAGAGCAATTTTGTCATAAACATACTTTATTATACTACTATGTTTACTTTCAGTGTGTTATTAAAGATGGAAGACAGGAAAATTACATGTGACAGTAGTCCCTGATCAGAACTGAACTGTGAAATACCACGGCAACATGCCACAGACTATACTCGACTACACACTCCAAAGGTTAATAAAAAAAAGTCCCTCTCTATTCTTCTGTCACTTTCTTTCCTGCTTATTTTTTATCTTCTCCCTCTTCACACACACCTGCACATTTCCCAGGTTGTACTCACACATACTGTACACACCAATATAAAAAAGACATGACATGTTTGTTTTGTCTTGTCACCTGCAGTTTGATCTACCATGCGCTAAGATGTAGGGCAATGGGTACACTGTTGACCAGAACTATATATAGGTGTATTGTCAAACATTTTCTGCTGTCATATGGCATGTCAGTTTACTACCTATAATTAAAAGTGGGAGTGATTAATTGTATTGTGTTCCTCTGTTTGAGCAGAGATAGCGCTGTGAGGATCATCTCCGGTCTTAGTCCTGCCTCACCACCTGCTGTGTGGTAAGCATAATGATTTCACTCACCATAATCACTGTAGCATTTACTCAGATTTTGTAATGCAGTGTGGGTGTGCAGCTGCATATTGTGCATGAGAGGTCTCTCCCAGGGGGGTTATGAATAGAAATGTAAAGCGCACAGCCTAACATGGTGTTATCAAATTGCTCCTCCTGCCCTTTTGCAAATTTGCACACATACACTCACACACACTCACAGACTAAGACCTTCTAATCATGTTGCTGCAGCAGCAGCAGCAACAGCAGCAGCAGCAGCAGGGGTTGGCAGTGTAACAGTCTTAAAAGATGTTGCCCTCTCACACAGAATTTGAGTTGGTCAAAAGGAGGAGAGGAGCCCTATCACTATGTGGCTCTATCCATTATTGATCAGCGAGGGTAGAAGGAGAGTGTCTCTGTGTGTGAGAGACGGAAAGATGGACACGAAGAGTGACTCGGAGCAGGCTTAGGAGCAGAAAAAGTGGGGCAGGTGATGTCAGGGAGCAACAGTATGAAAGGAGTGGACCAGAGAAAGTGAGGAGACCATAAGAAATGAGAGTGGAGGGAGAGAGCAAAAACAATGAGTGGGAGGGAACAACCAGACATGTGAAGAAGGGGAAGAAAGGCTGAGACTCAAAGAAAATATCTGTGTGGTTACCAGCTTCAAATTACAATATGAAGGGTGGATAATAAATTATGGCATGCTCATATTAAGCATACAGTCATGTTTTCATATAGAACAAAAAAAGGATGCAGCTTGTTTTTGTACACCCACCGCACAAGGGGCGTATAAAATCGTTGTTGGTTCCCATGTGCGTCATGTGGACTCAAAGAGATTAAAGGGTGCTTTATGACATGTTTATTATGCATATGTTCCACTTCTTTAAAGTAAGACCTAATTTCCCACAAAGGAATTAATTCCTTTGTCAATGAAAATCATGCAACTGGTCCCTCCTGGTTTTAAAGGAATAGTTTGACTAGCTTAGCATCCAGACTGGACACAGGGGGACAAAGGTGAAAAGAACCATCAGCTCATTAAATACCATGTTATATCTCAGTTGCTTAATCTGAAGTATAAAAACAATAAGTTGTGGTTGAACAGGAAGTTATGTACGGGATTATTTCTTGGACATTAGCAGTGACTTCCTGGAGGCAACCTCACAAATCCCTATTTCCAGTCTTTATTCTATGCTAAGCTAAGCTTTGTATTTAACTGAAATGAAATAAGAGAGTGGTGTTGATTTTCTCATCTCAGTCCTGGCAAGAAAGTAAATTGAAAGTGTTTCCCAGAATCTCAAACTATTAAATTAAAGAAGCACAAGGAGGAGTAGAGTGGATCACAGCCCCTTATGCAGTGACTACGTATTACCAAGAGCTAACCAAGCACTGAGAAGCACTGAGAAGCAGCGTTTCAGCTTGAACAAGGTTGTGAAGTACCTTGGCACACAATGTTAAGAACAGCATTTAGGCTGATAGAGGCAACCAAAGTTACAGCAATTTTGTTTATGGTAATCACACTAATGTCTCACAATAATTGGGAAATGATTTATTGATGTTACCTTTAAGTTTGACACATCAGCACGCTGTGTGACTTCTTGCCTCGGGAAGTCAAATTCTTAGCAGCACCCCATGGGGATCGCTGAAAACAGAAATATATAATTTATGATTATCATTTCAGTGATCAGGCATACAGGACGGTGGCTATACTTGGACGCTGTGTAAAGTAACAAACAAGATTTTTGGTGCTGGATGCTTGCAGCAATGCTCTGCAAAACTTATTTTGTATGAAGTAAACCAGGTTTAAAGAGAGAATCATAAGGCATATAGCTGTTTTTTTTTTTTTTTTTTTTATCCTGTACCCTGTGCAATATGTTGGGTGATACAAACATTTACTAAAAAGTTAGAAAATATATATAAACCAATTACCTTGACTCAGAAAGTTCCCACGGAAATTCTTGATCTGTGAGTTGCTTTCACATCTTCTGTGATGATGCTTGTGAAGTAATAGGAGTTGACATTTCCCCCTTTCACAGCCAAGCTCAAGTTCAGTGATGCCTGTAAAATAACATCAAAATGCTTTGCAATGCCCCGAGGTGCTATGCATGGCTGTGAAGATCTGCTCTGAAGAAATTATTGGTGTCACGGCAAATCTTCAAGGTATAATTTAGACTTTTTCTTTCTCTTTTACAACTGTTTTCATCTGTAGTATACAGGAATTGTTTTTAAACCAGTTGTTCATCTGCCATTAACAACTCATAAGCGACTCAGTGTGAATGGGCTGACTGAAAAAGTACATTCTATTGGATGTATCAAGTATAATATACAAAAACCTAAGAACATTAAGTTTTGTTACTACCTGTTTACTCATTACACAGTATGCTTAAAAGTAAGGGTAGTTGTGGCTTTTCTTTTGCTAAGAGACCATTGAAAACCTTTTCAGCTTTTAATCTATTGATTTTATTCCACAGCTACAATAGCAATTGCTCATAATCAAACAAACAAAAAAAAACATTACTTGCTCTTGTCATTGTGTTTAGTTACATTTCCAGGTAACATCAAAACAGAAGGGGAAAAATAATGCAAAGGATGTGTAGGGAGGGTCCAGCCATCCAACCAGGTCATTACTGTCCAACCTAAATACTCGAGTCAGGTATCATAATTACTACAAAGCATAAACTCTGGTGAGATTTGATTGGTCCCTGCCTTGGTGCTACTTTTCCTTCCTCCTTCCTTCCTTTTCAATGCCTCTCATACCTGAAAAACCCAAGGGCACCGCCTTCATCAAAACTTCCTCTCTCTAAATTAGCCTCATTCTTTATTTACACAAATGGACAAACTGTTGCTGTAGTAGAGTAAATGGCAAGATAAATGAAAACCACAAGGTTACAATAAATAATAACAATACTAAGTCAAAAATGTATGTTCATACAAAATAAATACATGTATGAATATACTAGGAATACACATATATATGCAGTATATAGTTTATCCAGCACTGCACTGGATTATGAAAGCAGGTGGCAGATGTGACTGTATTCTGCAGCTATTTGTGTTATTTCAGTATTTTCACCCAGCAGGACACAGACCTCCACTTCACAGCTTGATTCATTAAGTTTTGGTATTTTTACAGCTAATTTTGTAAGAACATTACTCTGTTGTTATTATATTTTAAGCGGTAGGGTAAAATAAATGCTCCTCATTCTTTGTGTGTTCATACCGATCATATTTGCATATTCTCTGAGCAGCCATATTTTATTGTGCGGTTGTAGTCCTTTTTAATGTGGCATTTAACTATTCATGTCTCTATCATTTACCAGTAATCAAAGAAAGTGATGTCCCGAGTTTCCTCACACACACACACAGAATAAGATACTTCACCCTGTTCCTGCAGACCTTTATGCTTTAACACACATACCTCTTCCATGCAAGTATTAGCATGCATACACACACACACAGCAAGCATAACCCTATTGTGCTGTTATGTGTGCACGCTCACACACTCGGCGACACAATGACACATCCAACGGGCATCGCATGACATGACCAATCACCAGGACTGCAGTAAGATGCCTTTTGGCACTTTCTGAATAGTACCCCTGAAAAGGAAAGTGGAGGAGTGCCATTTCAGCCATTAGATGAAATGCCTTGACGTGGTAGGGGCAGGGGAAGGGGCTTGTGTGTATAAAATTGTGGCCCCACAATGGGCAATTCTTCAGGGGCATCCATTTTTCAGAATCAAACGCCATTACAATAATGGGTCAGGGCTTTTAAAGGTACATCCCATCTGATGGCTAAAATGTTTCTGGTATTTCCTTTCTCTTTTTGACCCATTCTCCAACTTTATGTGTGTGTGTGTGTGTGTGTGTGTGTGTGTGTGTGTGTGTGTGTGTGTGTGTGTGTGTGTGTGTGTGTGTGTGTGTGTGTATGTGTGTGTGTGTGTGTGTGTGTAGGAGGTTAAAAGTGGTTTAAGATGCAGGTGAAGATGAAGACACAATATTAATATATATATATATATATATACACACACATTTTATATATATATATACACACACACATTATATATATATATATATGTCCATGTGCTTGCAAATAGATATGTACACACACAATGCCTCATCTCACAAAAATGTATATATGTACAGACACATCTGTCCACACACAGGCATAAGTATGAGTTTCCAGGTTGAACCAAAGTGCGTCACAGCCCTCTGGGCTTTGAGCGAAGCACTAATGGGAAATATAGCTGCATGGCATCGTGGGGCAAGTTTGTGCATTTTTACAGAGAGAGGAACTTGACAAAGCAAAGTCCACTGCCGTTCTTTTTTTTACACTTTGAGCAACCAAGGTGCATTACAGAGAAGGGGAACCCACAGAGTCCAATTGATTGCTGCGAAATACAAAGAGACACCACACTTTTATCAGTGGCTATTCCTCTCTACCTTTGGTCTGCAGCTTAAAAAGCTTGGCGTTCCCTTAAACTTCTGTAAAGCTGTGGAACAGCTTTAGGATCAATAGTTCTGAATATCACAAGAAGGTCACTATAAAATGTTTCTATGGTTACCGAAATATGCATGTGCAACAAAAGCACCCATTTAAATTTAATTATTTACTACGCTGATTGGCCTCACTTCATCTATAATAAGCAGCTCGGCCTTAGCCTCAGAGCTTGTTATAACCATCTTAACAGTGAACTACCATAATGTTGACTTTCATACTAATTTACATGAAAAGGCAAACATTAAACCTTTGTTGCAGTAGTACGCAGATGGTAATTGAGAAAAAATTAATTTGCAAGCTATAACAGATTGCTCATCTCTTTTGATGAATACATACAGTTCCTCAAGATAGAGGAAATAATGATCACTGGAAGTGTGTGTGAAGAAAAAAAGAAAGTCATGTTTTAGTAAACCTGCACTTTTATCACAGTATAAAAGTATTAAGCATCCTCTAACTTTAATTAAAGTGATTCTCAATTCAGTGATTTTATTTGCCGTGGTTTAATCTAAAACCATTTGCAGATTGTTATCTCTTGCTAAGATAACATAAGAGTATGATGTTGCTGACATATTATACAAGTGCTAATAAAATTCAAAGGCATGTATTTACAGGGACATCATTAAACAGAGCTGGTCCTAAAAAGGGCATTAAAAACTTCAATAACATCCAATACCTTGATTCTCTTGTCTGTGGAACAATCTGGTTGTACTCCAGTTTTGTGCCCACACTGTGTTTGAATAGGCCATAATTATTTTGAATTGGTTGTATTGAAAGTCTATTAACAACAAAAGGTCCATTTGCTAATGTAATAAATGATGCCCATCGTGCTTTTATTCTCATGTCTCAGTCATTGGCAGTCATAATAGTAGCTAATCTTCAAACAGTACAACATGTGCTATCCTTCCTCCAGGATCCAAGCCACAAGCTGTGAGAATTGTTTTACACTCAGTAGGGTTTCCACCCTGCTCTAGACCTGCGTGGCATTTTTTTTTATTTTTTTGCAGGAATCTTGGCCATGTGAACTGATTCTTGCACAAAGCAAATGTCTGTCTTTTGAATCATACTGCAAAGGCACACTCGTGAGAAACAAAACTGTCCCTGCCAAGCTGGAGATCTGCTCAATATGGTCATGTATCCTTGTTGAAAGTCCCTCCAGGAGAAGAGGTTTTTTCTTTCTTTTTTGTCACATTTTCAGCCAATCCATGTTGAACTTGAGAAACTGTTTTTTTTCCTTTGCTAAAATGTAAGTGTTAATGGTGCTTTGAACTGAATCAGTCACAAACCTAATCCCCATGTACTGAAATCATAAAATCAATCACCTGCCCTGCTGGCCAAGCTAATTAAAAGAGGGTTTCCCTTTTAAACAACACAGTCCACAAGTATAACTAGCTTTAAATCCTACTCTAGGATATTCTCTATAGTCCATAGATTCATTTGTTTCAGATAGCAAAATGTTCTGCAGATGTCAATTTGATAAAGTCAGATGTTTTAAATCAATTCACAAAGAACCTTTTCCTTATTAGAGGTGAATTTAGGAATTTATATGATATCATTTTCTATTTGTATTTACTCTGAATTCATTTTCCTCTCAGTCCCCCTTTAACTCTCTACTCTTCCTCCTTTTCTGGCTTTTTTAAACAATAGACTTCCTATCATCAAGACAAGTTGGTTTAATATTCTACCTCATTCCAACATATACAGCAGACTCATTTAAGTCACTCACTTTTTCATCTAACTCAGTTGTGTTTGCCAACTTGACTTCTTTTTCATTTGCTTCACTGTTTTAGGTGAGATGAACTGGGAAACAGTTTTATTCATCATGTCTGTAAATTGTTTCCCTTTCCTGGTGTTTTCTATTATATGGTGTAGAAATTTAAACCCAAAGTCAGTTGTTTTGGAGTTTTTAAAGGCCAATACTGACATATTTGCAATAAAACTGCAGCTCTGTGTTAATATTAATTGTCTTTGATTTGGACCATATCTATGCCCAAAAGAATCCTCCATTTCACCAAGAATTTTACGGTTGGCCGGGTAGAAAAGCCTTTGACGCAGAGAGTAGACCATGGATTAACAGTCTCCAATGAAAATGAGCTGTATTGAATTCCACATTGATCAAAGAGCTCTTGCAAGCAAGACTCAGATTTCAAAAGGTTTGGGCACATTTATCCCACCTTGAAGACCACTATTGATGTTTGGCACAGAATATCTGGTAATGAGCGATTTTCAGATGGTTTTCTGAAATGCTAAAAAATTCATCTGAGCCACCCTGATCATTCCAAACCATTTTCATTTTGGCGAGTTAAAAGTTCGATCAATAAATTATATATAAGAAGGAGAAAATAACCTTGAAAAAACTGGTTTTTGGGTTTGTTTTGGCACATGATGTGAAGGAGAGGCTGGTTAAAATTTGACCGGCATTATCTTCTGTGTCTTCTGAAACACATACAAACAGTAACATGAAATAGAGTTTAGGGAGAGCTCACACCAGGTGAAAGTGACAAACACACAGATAAAAATGTTAATGTCTCTTCTGTATATGTCTGATACAAATTAATTTCACAATTGATTTGATAAACTTTAACTGTAAAATAAAAGATAGCATTGTCGTGACCACCTACATGACATAGACTCAGTGATTAAGGCAATATTCATTACTTTTACACCAATTAGTAATTAACAAGAAGACAAAAAGTTTATAGCCACACGGCTCTGTGGAGCTGTAGTTGAGTACAGCAGTGCTTTGAGCTCAACGCTAATGTCTGCATTCTAACAAGCTCACAATGACAGTGTTAACAAGGCTAACATGTGTGGGAGGTAGGGATTGATTACCATCTTACTAGCATGTTAGCATGCTTATCTTAGCAAAATATTACACAAAGTACATGTGAGGCGGATGGAAATGTCATTAGTTTTGCAGGTATTTTAGTCATAAACGCAAGCATTGAACATTGAACACATTGAATATCTGACCAGATGATGGTCCTAAATGAAATGTCAGAGGTCACCAATTTATCATCCTGAATAGGACATGACAGTGTTTCCAAAATCTGTGCCAGTCCATCAAGTAGATGTTAAATTATGACCTACAGGTGGTGGTAGAGGAAAAGTCAGGCAATCACAGAAGTCATTAGGCTTCATCCTCTGGGGACCTTTAATGTCTGTACAAAATGTCATGGCAAACCATCAAATAGTTGCTGGGATATTTCAGTCCGGACCAAACTAGTCAACCAACAGACCCACATTGCCATCCATAGAGCCATTTGGCTAACATGACATGTTTAAATAAAATAAGATGCTATTATACAGACTATTACCGTCTTGTTACAGTTTGGAAGAACCTCCCATCCCAGTGGCGGATGATATGTTTTAATATCTGCCATCCAAATTTTAATAAAAGCTCAACCTAACCCAAACTGCTTCAAGGGCTTTTCTACAAAGTCCTGCTAATATGCAATTTGACACAATCTTTCATATGTCAAAATCAGATACCCCTGGCTAATTCTTTCTCTCTGTCTCATTAACCTCCTCCTCCTTACTCCTCTCCTCTGCTGTTCCATTCTTCAAAACTGTAAGGAGAAAGTTCAGGTCAGCACCAGCAACAACAGCAAAGTCACCCATTGTTCAGAGACAAAGGGCTGTGACAAATCACTGACAAAACCTTGTGTGTATTGCACTCCCAAGTACAATAGAGGACAAGATTGTGTGTCAGCTTCATTTCCACTGTCAAGGCTCTCTCTGGCAGAGCGCAGTCTGAAAAGCAATTACGTTCATCAGGGAGACAGACGCGTGATTTGAAATTAATTCCTATTGTCAAGCAAATGGTGGGGAAAGGTTTTTTTTTTTCCTCGTCGGATTGACTCATTGAGACACAGAGTCCGCAGACACACTTCAAAATCAGTCATATTTTTTCGGAAGTTCCTTACCCTCTATCCAAATTCTTTATCCTCTCTATCATCCATTCATATTACCGCACTTGTGCCATCAGCTTTTCAACAGAGATTCTATAGAAATTTGAGATACATTTAAACTTTGTCAGTGGATAGTCAGATAATTTCTTCAGTTTTTTTTCATAGGCAACCAGCACATCTGGATGACAGACAACTGATATGAGTGGGTGATTTTTTCAGTATTAACCACCAAATGTAATGTGTTTGTATTTTAAAGATGCAGCTATTTATAGCATCTACTAAGAGAGATGAGTCAACCCTGAAGATGACATGCATATAAACTGATCACACTAGAACTGACTTACTTAAAAAATAAATCTATCAACACGGATTGGGTAAACCTTCACCACCCACAGGGTCTAATGACTACTAACTTTTGAGATATTTTATTCTGAAAATTATTAGATTTGACGTGCTTAGTTTAAAATACTGTCTACCATGTCTGATATCTGTCCACCACACATGATTGGCACCAGTCACTTTTTTTGTTGAAATCAATGCAGTGCAGCATTTGCTTGATTACCTACCATGACTTTAAGTTTATGCTGCTCTGTGCTCATGACAAGATAGTCAGAGGTCAGAGGACAACACGAGTGACCCCAAAATTTCGAAAATAAAAGTGTCAGAGAGAATGTAAGGCATAAAAACTGCATAAGTGCCAAATGAGATCACTATGCACTCTATTTCACACGTTACAGTTACAAAGTGAAGCCTAATCCCAAAATGCACATGTACACACTCTTTTTTGGGGAATCAGATGAACAAATTTTTTACACACAAATTTAAGGGTGAATATTCATGAGCGAGACCAATGTTTAAAGGCTGTAAATATTACCTGAGAGAGTCAGGTGTGTTTTGCGTGGATGAGAAACCCATTTTCAAAGGCACGTTTTAAAGGGGTAACAATAATCCAGCTAAATCAGATTTCCGCAAAAGCTGGATGTGAACCGAAAGCATGTGTTAATGCCTGACACAGAACAGGCCTCTTAAAGCACCTGCTCCTCCTGTACGGTTCCCTTATCACAGCTTAGCTTGCCAGCAAATTTTTATACAGCCACATGCTTCAGCAGATGTTAACCACATGTAGCAAGCTCTAATCAGAGGCTAAGCATGCTACCATGTAGTGAGCTATAAACCGGGAGTTCTCTTCTCCTTTCCCTCCCTCTGCCATCACCTTGTTTTCATCCTCTTCCAAAGAGCATTAAGCCACATTGACAGCTATAAACAGAGGGACGTCAGAGTAACAGATTTTATATATCTTTGTAACCAGAAATCCTTTCCATGTGTAATCTTTTATCCTGCCTTTCGCTACCTTTTATCTCATTTCCAGTTATCCTCCTGCTTCTCCACACCCTCCCTCCGCCTTTCCTCCCTCTCCTCCTCATGAAATTATAGTTCCCTATTCCTCTGCTTCTCTTCACAGGATTTAGGGTAGCCATCTTCTACCAAGCCATGTGCCAGATGCTAACACCATGCAGGCAGCACAGTAGCTATTAACAGCTGTGAGTCAACTCAGCAGCTGCTTTTATAGGTGTTAGCCACAGCCTCGTCACCCTTGCACCTCATAATCTTGTCAACATGTGACCTTAGAGTCGTGTAGATAATCTGCCCCTCAGCGACAGATGTCCTGTTATGATAAGAGAAAAGAAGGACATGGGATTATAGTGTTATCTACTGCTGCTCCTCTGAATGCAGGTATTAACTTTAGGAAAAAGTGCATCACTGGATGGATGAGTTTCCACTGGGAGCTGACATTTATGCACATACAGTGGGTTACATACTATTAAGCAATATCCAAAGTAACATTTGGGAAATTGGGATAAATGCGTTCCTATCTTTGTTGAAAGTATATTCATACAATGCAAGGATCGAGCAACGTACACCCGCCTATTTCCAGTCATATGTAGCTGAAGTACAAACTCAGAGAGCAGCACAAATTTGGTGTTAACTTTTCTCTGCATACAAACAGAGCTCTTAGCATTCCTTATTCACGAACATCTCCACATGAATATAAATAAAGAAGAGGTGTGCTAACCTATGTGCTGTTAGCAGATGGTGTTTTGAAAAGCCTCAGCATTTTGAAATGTAACAGTGCACAGCAATTAAAACTCTATTAATACAGGTAAATTGTGACCTGTAAACTAAAAATCTGTTGCACGTAAAAACAACTTGTTGGAAGTAGCTGTACTACTGCGTAAAAATTACTATTTCGTGGTAAGTTCATACATTTCATACCACGAAGCCTGGTCAAACATACACGGATCAGCCATAACATTATGACCACTGACAGGTGAAGAGAATAACACTCATGGCACCTATCAGTGGGTGGGATAGATTAGGCAGCAAGTGAACATTTTGTCCTCAAAGTTGAAGCAGGAAGCTGGAAAAATGGGCAGCGTGAGGATTTGAGCGACTTTGACAAGGAACAAATTGTGATGGCTAAATGACTGGGTCAGAGCTTTTTCAAAACAGCAGCTCTTGTGGGGTGTTCCCAGTCTGCAGTGGTCAGTACCTATCAAAAGTGGTTCAAGGAAGGAAAAGCCTTGAACTGGTAACAGGGTCATGCGTGGCCAAGGCTAACTGATACACGTGGGGAGTTAAGGTTGGCCCGTTTGCTTCGATCCAATAGACGAGCTACTGTAGCTCAAAATACTGAAAAAATTGGTTTTGCTGCTGATTCTAGTAGAACGGTGTCAGAACACACAGTGCATTGCCATTTGTTGCATATGGGGCTGCATAACATAATAACACATTGTTAAGGCTGATCAGTGTAAGTCAATGTATGTTATATAATTTTAAGGAATGGGGATATAAGTAAAATATATAAGAATAAGCAATGTTGTTATAGTTCAAATACCTATATATAGCAAAATCCTTGCATTTTTGAGTTTGATTTGGCAGAAATTAGCAATATGAAGAAAAGCTTTATTCCGGCTTGACTCTTCTCTGTGAGTTGGCTGTAAATGCCATTTGGACGTGTCTCACATCCTGTGAGTCAGGTTTCAAAGCTGGCAAACCTGAATCATCTTATTTTCACTGCACTTGTTCATACCACAGAAAACAGCGTGGAACAGCATATGTTCCTGCAGGGACACGATGCACATACACACACCCCTATTCTGACAGTCTGACAGTCACACACCAACACCGTATTCACCTCAGCTCCTCTTTATTCTAACTAAACAAGTCAATCATAAGGACTTCCAAACAAACTGCATGAGAGTTTAGCATTTAAACTTGACTGATTTGTTGATTTGATGAATCCCCCGTTGGTATATTACAGAAATCCATGAGGTGTAAGGCTAACAGGTGAATAACTAGTCTTAAATCTAATTTGTTGAGGGTTTGTATTAGCTACACCATTTATTCACTTAAATCCTTACAGAACTCATCGATTGTTACTCTGCAATTAATGTCATATATATATTTCTGTGGTGTTACACAATTATTTGTGTTGTTTTTTTAATTTTCTAATGCATCTTGTTTATAGTGTGTAACACTGTGAGCTCTTTGTTCAACAATTAACTCCCAATTTATCTATTTTAATTCTGCATCAGTAATCAGACTCACAAAAGTGGGAAAAGTGCCCACACCGGCACCAGCCAGCTGTATCTTCAACAGGCATGCAAACATCTGTAAGAACCAGGATCCGTATCACTGGTGAGTCTATTTAAGGTAATAGCTTCCTCTGGCACAGGCCATCTGACAGAGCTAATTACGATAAAGTCTCGGCTGGGAGGTTTTGCACGCTGCCTGAGAAACCTTAAACACAGAGAAACCGGCTGTTTTTCACTGTTTTCTTTCTTTGTTTTCCCTCTCAAATCACTCTTCCGTTCCTTAAGCACTCTTAACTCCCAAACGGAGGCCTTCCTCATTAAGGGGGTGGAAGCATTTCAGATTTCTCTTCCTCTTCCTCATCCTCAGCACGACAGTGTAGGAAGCTTGATTGACAGGTGAGACATTTCTGTCGTTGGCATCTCTCCCAGGTATCCCGTCTTCTCACCAGGGTATGTTTATACCTGCACACACACAAGCACTGGACTGACAGACATGATTGTGTGCACATTCACACAAATGGGAATGACGGAGAGTATAGACAACCACACACACACACACACACACAGCCACAGGGCTATTGATGCATTTACACGTCCCAAAAGACGATCTACGGAAAATGGGAACTGTGAGATGACGGGAAACTAAAAATATAATAGGCAGAGGGTTTGTGATATTGGTAAAGAATGTCCCTGTCATCGCTACAAATAACCAGAGCAACACATATCCATTATTCTCTGTCTAATTTAGAGTCTGTATTTGTATATGTGACAATGTTTCTGATGATGTGATGTCTTGGAGCTCCCAGTGTTCAGGGACAGACTGACGTACAATATCTGCAAATACTTCTGTGTTTATGACTCTGTGTGTGTGTGTGTGTGTGTGTCTGTGTGGATATGACTGTGCTGCCAGAGTGTGTGTTGAGCAGCGAGGAGAAAGTTTGAATTTGCTGCAGTGAAATCTGGAAGCTTTGAAATTAAACTTGTCCGATTGTGCACACTGACGCACACGCACACACACACACACACACACACACACAGTCACATAGTGTTGTACTAAATATAATGCGGAACTGGAAATAAGAAAATAAAAAATAAGAATCTTCATACTTTGGAAAAACAATTTTTGATTCTCCAGTGGCAGTAAATCCTATTAGCAATGAGACAGAGAAGAAAACAAAACAAAACTAAAATAAAACTAAATTGAAAATGCCTCCCCTTGGGCCAAATTGAGTAAAAATGATATCTGAATAAATGAATAAATTCAATACAAAAACAATCTTCCTATAAACTCCAGATTACATGGTTATCTGCTCAAGGTTTAGGATATGGAGGATGGTTATACAGTAAATCTGCATGGAGCAATACAATTCTATTATAGTGTTCGAGGAGAGAAGTAATTTAAACTCTGTTTAAACCCACCAACAGGTCATCATGAGGACCTCAGAGTTTTTGCCGTACTGTTGCAAAATTAGTTGGAAATGTATGAAACATTTATGTAAAGTTTTTAGAAGAATAGAAGATCAGGCGGAATGAAACACTGCCCAAATGATGTTCGTTAACGCCTGAACTACTGTCATGACTGAGTGACCGTAACAAGGAACAACAGGCCTGTCAAGCTTCGGGTTTCTCTGCATGTTGAGTTTAGGGCACTAGTAAAGTGATACTACGCTGCATTTAAACAGGTTTGAGTGGTGTTTTTTTTTCTTCAGCCTTTCCAGAACAAAACACACAAGAGTAAAAGTGACCATCATCCATGTCTCCAAAAAATCTAAGGCCACAGAATTTAATGGCTACAGACACATCTCCCTGACCTCTGTGGTATTAAAGTCATTTCAGCACCTTGTGCTGTACCACCTCAAAGCAGTTCACCTACAGAGCTAAAAAGGTCTGTAGACGATGCAGTAAACATTTCATCATCCAGCAACTGGACTCTCCTCAGGAGTGCTAGGACGAGATCTAGTTCTGCTCCTAGTACAAGGTCTGGCAAGAGGCAGCATGTGAAACTGGGAAAACACATCTCAGACTTTCCTTTCTCCTCTACTCTTCTCCCCGTACAGCTGCACATCCATTAATGAGTCCATCAAGCTTCTAAATTTTTTGGATGACACCTACCCTTATTGGGCTCATTTCTGGTCGGAATGAGTTTGCATATAGGTGGGAGACTGATGTTATGGTGACCTGGTTTAGTCAGAAAAACCAGGAGCTTAACGCTCTGAAGAACGTGGAGATGGTAGTGGATTTCAGGAAGAGACCTCCCCTTACCCTGTGTGACTCCTAAGTCGACACTGTGGAGTCCTTCCGCTGGCAGCTGAACATCATCATTTGCATTTCTATTACCATTTTAAACGTGCCAAGTTGTGCTAAGCCGCGCCCAACAAGGACCTTCCCTGGAGTGGGGCCAAAGCAGGGTCAACCTGCCTCCAAGAGGTATCTCACCAACTGCAGCCAACCCCTGATGAACTCCCCTTCTCCCCTTCAAAAAACAAGCATGTGTTCTGAGACCTATCTGCATAGGAGACCAGAGGGACAGATGTTTTTTACAAGTCTCTGAGTGTTCAGCTCTCAGTACTTTTGTAGTTTCTAACTGAATCTCAGTGGTTTGAAGTTTCTCTCCTGCGTCCCTGTTTGTACTTTCAGATATCTGCTTTATTCGATTGTTTCACGTTCGCTTCCAGCTGTGTAGGAGTCGTATTAAGTAGCTTCTGATGACAACCAAACACTTTTTTTGCTGCTTCATAATAAAAGTGTTAGAGAAACAAATAACCACAGACTTTGTTTGTGAAGAACTTATCAGAAATTAAATGTGTTTATCACTGGGGTGTAGTCTCTGCCTGTTAAGACACACCTTCAAGCCAGTATCATCACATTAACATAGTTGCATATATCTGTGCATCTCCATGTGTCTTTTTCTAGACATTGCACATATTCTTTATACTATGAATATTTTCACATTTATTCAAAAATGTTAACATTTCATTCAATTACTGTACATCTCTTTATACAATAGAATATATAATGGACATATTTTTATTGTAAATTTCTGTTTTATATTACTTTTTGTGGTACTCTGAAAAACAACTTCAAAATAAACCTGTTTGTGATTCTGAATATGGTGTAAGGAATGGATTAAACTGTGTTGCTCTGCTTAAACATAGGCAAAGAAGCTAAGTACTAACTTATAATACTAGGACTAACTAGCTGTTTGTGTATGATTTTATCCGTTAAGATAACGTTACTTGTGTGCAACTTTCTGTACTTTGTTTATTGCATCAAACTGTGGCAAGATCAGCCTGTCTGTCTATAGGATATTTATATTTAGTAACTGCTGAGGAAAGACTACAAGATTTACCATTCATTTCATTTTATGGTTGTTATAGGATGGTCATCTCAATCAACCTCAAAAGAGACTGCGTCCTGCTGAGACTGCCAGCAGAAAGCTTATTATATAACTCAAATTCTACAGTACTATTAAGTATTTCAGTCCTATTTAATGGTCAGTGTGATTCTGAGATGCTTGAGTAGTGCGACGCAGATCAGACATCTGGTCTGGATACCCTGGTGACAGCATCCACCAAGTCAATCAGCCCTGCTGCTTCGAAGCCTCAATTCTCCATCCACACAGACACAGTGGTGAACCATCTGTTTTTTTTCTTGCAACACTAACACACACACTCACACATTTACACACCCTTACTTCATGTGGGAATAGGTGTGATTTCGCAAAGAGAGCAGTTTTTCTTCAGCCACCCACTGTTTTCTGTTTCATTGGCCACACTGGCAACAGTCTGAGATTGGTAATTGAATTAGTGGGCTGGAGACACATGGATTATTGCCTCTATTGGAAAGCCTATCTTGCAAACTGCCAACAGTACAGTTTTCAGTTGAAATGATCGAATAGTGTCTAAACATTATAACAAAACTAAAATATAATGACTGAATCTTTTTAAAAATGTAAGATTTTTGTAAAAATACAGGAATAGTTTGTGTTTTCTCAGTTCTTAAGCCCAATGTCCAGCATTACAGGTTGTGTGGTGAGGCATGGCCCACAGCTCAGAGAAAGGTCATTAGGCGCTCTTTTACCTAACAAGGTCCCACAGGAACAAAGCCTAATCAGGTCACCTTTAAAAAGCCCATAACTCAAAGTTAAAGTCAGTGGAAGAAAAGGCCACAATTTGTTTCCTTTGTGTCCCACAATGCCTTGAATGTGGGTTGACCTAGGATAAGTTATGAATGTGTGCTTGATTCATTGTAATATTAAAATAATTTCATAGTCTGATTCCTAAAAATCTTCGTAATAGCATGCTGAGAACAAGTGTTACGCTCGTTTTAGGAAGTTTAATTGTATTTTAAGCAACCTTGAAATAGAAAGCCCAAATGAACTTAATGTGGATACAAAAGGTTTCCAGTTGATTGCTCCCACCAAATCAGGGCCAAATCCACACACAAAACTACTGAACTCTTCAAATCTGGCTCATAATTTATGGCATGTTCCATTCTGTTTTTAAGTGCAAACTCAATGAATTTGAATATCAAATTATCATGAATTGCTTAGAAGAAGTTACCATAATAAATCTTACTTTTTATTTACATAGATAGTCTTGTGAGTAATGGCAAGACATTAATCATCCTGCTGGTTTCCTGCACAGTGCGCACACAGTTTGGGTACTCTGTGTGCTGTATTAACACTCATGGTGAGCTGTACTGCACAGCTGAGTGTGCACTAATAACCTGATGCACCTTGACCTAAAATAACTCTACTCTGTATTTGCATACAGATAACATTTTTTGCATGTCAAAGTGGGTGTTTTAAATCAACTCAATGATTATAGGTATGTGCTTCAGTTGCTTCTTAAAATGAAATTTGATCATAGGAGGATTTCATATATAAGAACCCTGGAAATATATCGACCAGCACCTTCATCATGCCCTATTGTCAACATTTTCTTACCCTAATAAAGTGCCTATTAGTAAAATTAAATAAAAAATGTTTAATTATTGGTTTCTTCCACACCTGTGCTCTGTTACTTTTGTCAGTCTGATTCACTGCTAATTAATCACAACAAACCCACCCCGCACACAAACCAGCTGTATCACTCACTGCCTATGTGACAACGAGGTCAAAACATCCACCATCTGGTTTCTTTCAGGAAATACTGGATGACTCTCAGACAGATTTACATGTGTGATGACAAACAAGTGTCATAGGACGCAGCCCTGGATCCCTCAACACTTATCCATCTGATCGCATTTGTTAGACAGCTAATCCAACCTTTGTTTACATGAATCAATTCCATGACAGAAAACTGAAGTGTCTGACATCTGCTTCTGATGGGGGGGTTTTACACCCTTCCCCAGGGTGACTTCTGATGAGTGATGTGAAAACTCCAGAAGGTATGGATTATGGTCCGTGGTGATAGCGCTCACAAACAGATGAGAGTTGCTTAATCAAAATGCAACATTTGGCTGCACGATGATCTGATGCTACAGTTTATCAATATATTGGCACAAAATATTAATACAAAAAAAATCTGTTTTTGGTGAACATGGTAAACTATAACTACTATTATACCTGCTTATCTTCAGCATGTTCGCATTTTTACTGTTAGCCTTAGAGCATGCTTACATGACCTTCATTTGCTAACATGGCTTTAGAGTCTGGTCTTTTAACATCTTTGTGTGACAATGTCTGATACTTGCTTGCCAAAAAACTCAAATTGAATTAAAAAAAACGACTGATCCAGTTATTTTGCACAGTCTCCACTTCTCCCTTTATGTTTTTATGTCTTTTAAGCCTTCTACCTTGCCTAGCAATAGTTGCTCTACGCTGTTTAAACAGGCATGAGTACTCAGTTGTCATGGTATACACACAAGAACTACCGCTATTGTTCTCTAGCAACATATCTGTCTGTAAAAGTTAGCATTTGGCTTCTGAATAAGTTCCGTGGGGTTTAGGGTCATGAAACACGCTTCAAATCTTTCCTGAGCAGTTTCCAGTAAATAAGCAGGTAGGTGTTTAGTGTTTTGCTTAAGGACATTTGGGATTTGGCAGTTGAACACAGAATGCCAGCTGCAGAAATTGTAGCTGTGATTTTATGCTGATGGAACAAAGGCTTTTCCTCTGGGTTGGTATTTACTGTTTTGTCTATCCGTCAACCTTGTCATCAAGGGAGTATTTCATGGCATCCAGAAGAGACTGCAAACATAAGAACACAAAACAACATTCACATAATTTTACACCTTTTCTTCTGACATCTATGCGTAGGGCACACCATCCTTCCGTAAATGGTGTTATTTGTCGTTTCACTTTGCCTTCAGCATTATCGATTGTTCCTCTCCATCAAGAATGGATCCGCTGATGCAGTTGAGTGTTTCTTTCTTAGCTATCATGTATTTTTGAAGGCTGGGCATCTGGAGGATTGTTGCAGGTGTAGAGAGAGGGGAATTCTGTCCACTTTGCTCTAATATCTATCTTTTTCTCTCTCATTCACTCTTGCACTCTCCCTGCAGGCCTTCTTTCTGGCAGATATCTCCCATCAACATCGTGTCTGCTGGGAGATCACTGCACTGCAGAGGAATGGTTGAAGAGGAGGACAGAAGAGACCTAAGAGCATTTAATGGGAGGAAATGAAATAGAAAGAAAAATACAAATTGCAGTAGAATCAAACTCGGAAAGAGATCTTTTGGATATAACCAAGGGATTAGCTAAATTGTGGGATTTATGAGAGAAACAAAAAATGCTGGAGCAGCAAAAGGAACAATCCTACTGTGTTATCAGATCAGCACGTCTATACCTTTTGTGCAGAAATGTAAGTGTAACTGAAATACTACAATCAAACTAAATCTCACACATGATTATTGGTACTTGCCAAAACGTTAAATCCAAATCTTAAGCTTATTCATGTGTTATTGCCCATCTTAATGGTACGCCACTGCAAAGAGTTGAAAACACCAAATACCTGGGCCTATGGCTTGACTCTGAACTTTCATTTTTCAATATTAAATCATATTGGGAATAAACTTTGGTATTGTTTTCTTTACCATTCCAAAAACTGTGTTTCATTTACTGTTAGAAATAAGCTTGTGCTACAACTCATTTTACCAATATTGGATTATGCTGATGTTATACAGCAGGCTGCGCCCAAAGGTAATCTTCTTCGACTCAATATATTTTATAATAGACTATGCAGATTTGATCTTGGCCATCCTTTCATAAATACATATTGTATTATATGTGAAACTCTTAAAAGAAGAAAGCAACACTGTCTGCAGTTTATTTCTAAATGTATACATTTCAATTACCCTCATTATTTAAAGCAGTTTATGCTATCTTTCTCCTCTAACTGTCAAGTGAGACACTTACAGCTATTTCTTCTGTTCCTGCAGTGTCTAATGTTATAGCTAAGAAAGATTGATTAAGGATTTAAAGTTGCTTAAAGTTCAATTTTAGTGAAATAAAGGTCAGCATCAGGGAACACTTGTTTGTTATTTTCCCTACATAAATCCCATTCCTTCGACTTACTTTCACTCCTTATGTTTCCCCTGGTCATCCACGGTCCCCACACAGTTTGAGAAGCAGTGTTACAGATCACTTGTCCCATAATAACAACTGTATAACTTTATTATTTTATAAACAAATGAATGCTATAACTGACATTAATACTTTCATACTTTTCTACAATATATGAATGAATGATCCATTCTCATGTTCTGCTTGGGGTGAGATGGTAAAGGTGTGTTATTCTTAACAATAAATAATTTCTAAATAGTCAAAGATTAGATTTCAAAGCACTTGTTTTTTTATGCTCAGCTGTGCTTTGGTTTTATTACAGTGCTAAGAACAATGTTGAAAGCGGACTATTCTAAAGCCGTGCTAGGAGTGCTGCTTTGAGCTAAAGTTAATGACAATGCAACCATGCTATTTAATTAATGGTTACCATCTTAGCTGAGCATTTCTGCATGCCAACATTAACTTAACCACTAAACACAAAGTACAGCTAAAGCTAATGGGAATGTCATTAGTTTTAGTTAGTTTAAGTATTTAGTCATAAACAAAACTATTGGAGTCAGGGGATCCCCAAAGTTATTGTTCCTGAGAGGGACATGAATATACAGGATGTATCAAATTGAATGGTAATCCATCCAGTAGCTGTCAAGCCACTTCACTCAAAACCACACATCAACCTCATGGTAGCACTAGAGGAAAACTCAGGGGATCACCAAAGTAATTAGCATTCCTCCTCTGAGGTCCATGGAAACACAATTTTATGGCAATCTATGCAGCAGCTGACATATTTAAGTAGGACAGCCACACTACAATTATTAAAATCACACTAACTTTATGCAAGCATGATCACTAATCAACCAAGTATTGTATCTACATCTACATATAATAAGCATGATACGATATTGATTTATATGTGAAGCAATGCTGACGTTTGAATGGATGATGTATTGCCATAATCTGTCACTAAAACCTTTTGTCATCCATCAATTCTCCTACAGACCATTTAAGACCGAGTCACCCTCAAAACTATAAACGTACAAACGACCACCAATCTACACATTTGCAAAACATTCCTTTATTATAAATAAATCTCCTTTTTGTATAAAAACTGGCATGCTTCAACCATGGCATTTTACAGGTTCACAACCCAAGGCTACAACCCGGTTAGCCAAGACAGCAGGAGGAAACACACTCATCTCATTAAGCAAGGGCGATCCATCAGACAACGGTGAGACAAGAATGAAAAAATCGTCACAACCACAAAAATACTTACAAGTAGAGAATAACAACAAACATGTTTGAGTCTCATAGATTTTCTCTTACATTTCTCTTTTTAAATATCTTTTAAAATGTATTCTGTTAAATCTCTTCCCGGCCCCACCTTTTGCCCTTTTAGATATAATGTCTACATTGTTTCTGAGAGTTTTTTTTTTTCTTTTCATGATTCTTTTTTGTTTGTTTTATTTTTATTTTTTTTTGTAGGTTTTAATAGTTACTCTGTCCACCACAGTGTCCTATGGTACGTCACTTTTTTCATGTTGTGTCTTTTTTTTTTTTAAAACAGGTAAGTTCATGGTAGGACCAATGAGCTGTGAGCAGCGGGAAAGCAGGCACACTGACTGGCTGTTTATGTGGTCCCACCTGTCTGTGGTTTGATGTGGAACAATACAAAATGTCTCATGCTTGGATTCCATTGGGCGATCTGTCCGTCCGCTAATTCTTCGGCCAATCGGCTAAGAACGACGGCTCCTTCCTTCACTTGGCACTGCCCCGAGATACGCCCCCCTCTCCTGTCCAATCCCTTCCTTCATCTTCTGTGGTCCCTTCAAATGGCATGATTGCTGTAGCTGACATATGTCGTCTTAGTTGATGAAGCTGCGTGAATACGGAAAGGGTGGAAGGTGGAAGGAAGGTGGTGTGAGGTGCAAGGGATAGGAAAATTAAACAAAAATTAGAAAAAAAGAGCGGAAAGGGGAAAGATTGAATGAAAGAGAAGAGACAGATTGGTGGGGTGGAATGGAATGGGAAGAGGAAAGGAAGCAGGAGAGAAGAAAGAGCAGTTGAGAGCAGATTTTGCTACAGATGGTCACGTAACAGTGTCACATCTACAGTCCACCTGAGTTGTTGGGGCTTTTTGTCAAACCCATTATGTCTTGTGTCCCCTCAAGCGTTCCATGGTAAATGTCAATGTTTTTGCAGCAACCACAGGCCTCTAACTGCGCCATTGTTATACTCTGATGCTTTCATACAACTCTTTTATTGTTATTTTTTTTGGCCGTTCACTTGTTTCACCATCATACTGCTCGGATAATGGGAAAAGGTCCTTGATATAGTGCATGCAGACCTGAAAAACATCCAGATCTTTTAATTGATGTTTTCTGAAGAGCACTCTTAAACAAAATGTCATGTAGCAAAAAAGTAAAGATTCTTAAATTTGCTTTCTGCTCATCACTTTTAAATTATTTGTTGCTTGAACCATATGGTACTTATTAATTTGCAACCTTTTTGCAAAGTGAAGCATATGAGGAGATGACCAAGCAGTTTAACTATTGGCTAAATGAATGAACTGTGACCTGCTTCCTTCACTGATGCTAATAAAGTGCTGACAGGAAAACATGGTTTGCCTTCTCAGGTCTGAAACCTATTATACGCCCAGTTACAGTATTCACAGGCTGCACAGGAACACATGCACAGCAAGGCTGAGACATACATGTGTTTATGAGATTACAGATGACACTTGTACAAACACCACTTACACACGCAGCTATTGAGAGAAACACACACACACGAGCGAATCCATTTACATTGATGGAGACTCAAAAATATGCATGCACACATACACACTCACAGCTAACTATGCACATTCACACACGCACAGTCCTGTCATTTCATCTGCAGATTGCTGACACAGGAGAACCGGCACAACACAAAATAGAGCTTTGAAGTGGATGTCACAGTGCTTCACTGTCAAAGCTCGGAGAAAACGCACCATGCTATTTAAAAACTGTCAATGTTGCAGCTGTTTTGCCATGCAAAAAAAAAGTCAGGCGTGAAATTAATTTTTAAATTGAAATTAAACTTTTGCTTAATTTACGCAAAAAGCTGCATGTGAACTGTATATCTAAATGTACAGAAGGGAAAATATTTGTTTTGTTTGTACTAAGTATGGTGGGGGCACCAAAATAACCATATAATCATCAAACATAATAATCATAATGTAATATAGACGGCGCAGCTTTTTGGGGTTTTGTCACAACGCCTTGGCCAAATTAAAAGAAAAGAAAGTATGCTGAGAGGACCACATTTCACTGTCATTTATGGTTGCACTAGCTTTTCTGTCTCTCTCCTCTACAGGCCAGAGGGCAGGGCTCAGCTCCATACAAACATACAGACACACAGACAGCAAGAGAGCAGATGGCTCAGCAGAAAGGCCAAAGTAGAAAATGTAGAAAAGCGATATTCCACCTGCTTTTTCTGCAGTTGTTGTTACAACCACGGCATGCTAGTTAATCTTAAAGTGATTCAGGAACAAGCTTGTTTGGTTTGAAACCAATCTGACAGGACAGGAGGAAGGACTGATGCTGACTGATGTCTGTGTATTTGATGTCAGGAATATTATTTATTTTACTGACATTTTAGAATTATTTTCAGTGAGATATTACTGAGTTTATATAGTGAGTGTTGTAAGCGTTTTTGTTGCTGCTCTAGAATCCACATTTAGCTATATTTAGTTCGAGACATTCGTCCTGCTAATGCCCTTCATGTAAAAAACTACTACTGGAGTTTTAAAATAAATACTGAAATGATAATAGTAGAAAATTATGTGAAAATGCATAGTTTTTAGTCAACCTCCGCACCACAACCACAGCACCAGATATATATCTGCCAGATATATATATGAAATATATGTATATATGTGTATATATATACACACACACACACACACACACACACACACACACACACACACACACACACACACACACACACACACACACACACACACACACACACAGAGCACACATGCAACGTAACACAAATGATGGTAATCATAATAAATCCTGTGCTTTCTCTTCACTTGTATTCAGTTTTAACCTTTCTATATGTGTATGTGTGGTATTGTGAATGCATATTATATGTTTTTAGGTTGTCTCTTTAATTGTAAAAACTGTTAAGTATTGTAAATAACCTACTGTACATGTATATTGGATTTAATATTATTACATATTATTAAAACTTAAGCTCTCGTATACTGTAGTCTTGATCTCTTCACTATGTACTTAAGCTTTATGCTTCTGTGATAAAAATGGGTGTGATGATATAGTTTTATATAGTTTATTATATGTATAATTATAAAACGTTCGTGTTCTCTTACTCACTGTTGGTCTCCATGCTCTCACATAGTTCGGTCTTAACCTCTCCGTTGGGTCGGTCTCCTCCCTTCTGGGTCAGTTTCCCCGACATGGTGGCAGCTGTCACGATTGCCTGATCAGAAATCCATTGATTGGAAATAAAGACTGTTAGCATGGTACAAGTTCTGATTTATTTCCTTAGCTTAATGTTATTCCACACTGTGTATTGTTAAGATTTATTATCCTCATTTCATGTCGCATTAACATCAGTAAAATGATCAAATCAAACCGATTAAGATATGGACAATATGACCTATAACCTCACCTTGAAGCTGCGTTTTCGTTTGGGTACGTTCTGCTCAGGGTGGAAGAGGATGATGTAGACCTTGGGCATGTAGAGCATCCCCAGAGACACAGAGGCCGACAGGCTGAGAGAGATGGTCAGGGTGGTGGTTTGGATATACATCTAGGAGGAGGGAGACACAGACAGCGACAGAGTCATTTATCACATTTCAAGTTGTCAGAGATAGTCTGTGTAATCGTCCAACTACAGAATATGCCTGATGAGATAGAGAGGAGGAGTACAGATGGGACAAGGGGGGGGGAGACAGGAAGCAAAGGATGGTCTAACAAGAGCGAAATTAGCAGAAAATATGTGTAGTGACAGCCACAGTGACACACAGGCAGGTAGATCAAATGGTATAAGAAATGATGGCACCAATGAAGCTGCTTAATTGCCCGTGCGCTGCAGAGCTTGTCTCTTTGTCTAAGAATGGGAAATGATTCTTTTTTTTTGGCTAGCTGAAACAGCAGATGGGTGGGGTTTATTGCGAGTTGACAGTGAAAGAAATTACACTAAATTGACTTTCAGACGTGTTTGTCTGAGAGTCTGGATGAAGTTTGGCCTACATGAGACCTTACAGGAAGAGAAAAACTTATTTTTAACTGTTGGTTAACTACAGTTATTCTCAAATCTGTGCATTTCTGCATTTTTTCAGTTGAGAGTGAGTTGCATGACTCCAGTCGCATTGTCAAACAAACAGATGCTGTCCTGTATAGTGAACTAGATAGTGGACTGAAGGACAGATATGATGAGAGTTACAGGCAGGCAGGCAGTCAAAATTTTATGTACATGCTACTAAATTAAGACTTCATTAGACCACTTTCGATTCTGTCGAGTGAGTTGGAGGACAGCTATAATGAATATAATGTGTGTCAGGCAGACACACTTACACACACTGCAGTGGACCGAGCACTAGTCCTCAGGTCCTTAGTGAGTTTCAGAGAGTAGTTCGGAGGAGGAGGACAGACCTGACACAGCTGACAAGCTCTCAAGACATGGGGCTCATCAGGCAAGCACTGTCTGCGGTATATCAAGAGAGACAGACGGAGGAAGGAGGGGTGAGATGGATGGAAATATGGGTAAGAAGAGTAGCAATGGAAAAGGCGAAGCCTGGAAGGGAAAATAACAGAGAGGCATGGGGTGAGGAGGAAAAGAAACAAGAAACAAAAATTGATGTTATGGGATGGGGCAAGTGAGGGAGAGAGAGGAGGAATACGATTTGTGGAGACACTGATGAAGTGAGAAAGAGAGAAGACAGAAAGACAACAGTGGCCAACTATATTGTCAAAACGTGCACTGACTGAGGCAATGCTGGTAAGTACAGGCTGACAAGAAGAAGTAGAACAGAGAGAAAGTAAAGCTGCACTGTTAACTCTATAGTGACTAAACACCTTACATAGCCAGCTTCTGAAAATCACACTAGTGCTGCAGTTTTACTTAGTCATACTGTTAGATCCTCCACTGTTGACTCCATTTTCATTTACTGAATAGAAGAGCTTCTGTACAGAGGGCACATTTGTGACATACAGCACAAATAATTGAAAAAGTAATTCCTCTCTTATATATTACAATAGAGAGCTACCTAACAATGCAACAAAGCTTGCGTTTCTGGGGGTATAAATAATAAGACCAACACAGTCAGTGGGTGAAGTTGGGACAAAACTACCAGGCAGAGCATGCTTTTAATTTGCCAATTTAATTCAGAATTCATTGTAGGCTGTAAACGCTGTAAATATGCCTCTAAAATAGTTTCATTTAGAGGGTACATTTATTAAAAAATTGGAAATGGACATTATAAAAATTAAAGAGGATATGACCTCAGGATTCTCAATCAGAAGTAACAGCCCTGAGCTGCCCTGGTATGAATATGTTTAACCAGACTAGAAATTCATAGTTTTATGTTCCAAATGCAGAAAAAAAAAAAAGTGACGATACACAAGCACTTCTGTACCTATGAGGATTTGGCACATTCCCAGGCCCCCACCGCTGAACCCATCAACATGTCGAACCCCCAACCATTCCAATATCTTTAACCGTCTCCTAATTCTTACCTTGACACTAAACCCAAGCCTTAACCCCCAAACAGGCTTTTTTTTTTTGAAGGAGACCAAATATCATCCCTTTCCAAAAATATCCTTGCCCTCGTCTCAAACTTAAATTGGTCCTCACAAACGCAGAGGAAGGAGAACGCGCACGCACACCTGCCTGAAGGTTTAAGTTGATAACACTGACAGTAGCCAAAGGGAAAGGGGAGTGCACAGCCAATAAACTGGAGGCAAATCCACACACACACAGAGATATATAAACCCATAAGAACAAAATCAAGTGTATAAGGTGTGTTGCATTTAACTACTTTGATTTAAACATACATGCAGTATACAGAAAGTGTGTATAAGCTTTACGTGGACATTGTTTTGAAATTTTCTTCTTTGATTTTCTTTTTTTTCTGGATGATATTCCTGTGGTGGCATCACAGGTTAAAGAGCTCTGCCTGCAGCTCCCCCACAGGCTCTGATAGCAGTTTAGACTCCACTCCTACCCGCCGTCTTTCACCTCAACCACAAGATCACACACAAACAAACACACACCAAACCAGGCACTAACACAGAAGTGAGTTTCGCAGTTGTTTGAGACAGATCACCAATTAAGCAAGTGGAAAAAGATTGTGAGCGAGGGAAAGGAAGAGAGAATTAGTGGATTTAGTCACACTTTGCCATATTGTTTCTGTCTTATATTTCCTGCCAACAAATTGCACTCAATTGAATTGCACTGATACAGGGATCAGTGAAGTGGCTGTATCAGAGAAGAACAGATGGAGACTGTTTACAGTAGGTAGAGACAGGAATGAAACTGAGATGGAGGGGGAAAAAAAGGTAGAAAGAAGAGTTGATGAAGAAAAGAATAAAAATGGAATAACCTACAGGAAAAAAGAGAAAAGGACAGGGTAGGAGAGATTCCCTTAAGCAGTGAACTTGCTCTTATCAAAACAGCACTGAGTTTGCTGATAGCGGCTTCCATTACATCTAGCCTTTGGTCCAAAGTTGTGGCTTCCAGCTGTTATTTACACAAAAGGCACACATGTACGCGCACACACAGAAAACTGGAACTGTCCTCCTCCACCCTGCTGTCCACAGCTGATAATGGCAAAAAAAATGTGTGCATCGGAAGAGCGCTCTATTATCCCAAAAGTCACACTCAGAAAGTAGATGATTAGCTACGGATGGCTGCATACAATGTGTTCCCTTAAGGTTTAAAACATTTACAGACGGAGACTCTCTGGTCCGTGATAGGAAGAGATTTAGAAAGAGGAACGGAGCGATGGCGGATGTGCTTTTAACACCTGGGGAGAGAAAAAGGAATAGAGGAAGAGCAGAAAATGTACACTAGATTCTGTATACAAATACTTGGATTATACCTATTTACGATTACTTTTAGTCTTAAGGTTAAAGAAAGTGATGCTTCAGCTAAACTGTTGGTAAGTGTCAGTGAGTAATATTGCCCAAATTGACTTAGCAGTGCTTGGCTGATTACACAGGAGTGTTTTTATTGTTATTCTCTTGCATGCTCATTTTAAAAACTGCTCATCTATGGATTTTTGTTTACTGGACACCTAGTTATTTTTGAATTAGTGTAGTAGTAGATAGCTCCACTGTTGTTATCTGTTTGCAGGGAGCCTTACCTCATATCGAACATATTTGCACAAAAATAATGTTGCTCAGATTATATTTAAAACTTAACATACTGCATCACAGTGATCACAGAGATCGCTGGTTCCCTCAGACCCAGTAGGCCACAATGCACTGCCATGTAGCACAGGCATAGGACGATGAGCTGAGTGAAGTCAGGTTAATGCTTGGACAAAGAGAGGAAGAGATGTATTCAGGTGTCAGTGCAAAGCTTGTCGGTCCAAGTGCAACTTCTTCAGCCATCATGTGTGTTATACCTCTTTGACTGTCCAATTAGTCATCACCTTTGAGCTACAGGATGCCCAAACCAGTTACAGATCTGGGCTGAAAGGGGCAGCGATCAAGGGTTCATTATTAGCAGATAATGTTATTATTAAAAGGTCCAGTGTGTAACATTTAGGAGGCTTTATTGGCAGAAATGGAATATAATATTGATAGGTATAGTTTTATTAGTGTATGGTGAGAGGTTTTGTTTTATCTACAGATGCTGCGAGATGCCTTCCATGGAGTCTGTCTTGAACCGCCATGTTTCTATAGTAGCCCAGTAGTAGACGGTCCAAGCAAAACACTGGCTCTAAAAAGGGATTTTCACGTTTTTTTACACAATTTGCAGAGCCATAGTTTGACATTCATGCCAGGACGGGTGAAGCGAGGGAGTTGCAATCTTAAATAACAATGCTAGATGCCACTAAATCTACACGCTGGACCTTTAAATTTTAGACATATATGTCTAGAATGTTTGGCTAGATATTACTATTTGGTAAGTTTCCCCAGAACAATCCGGCTGTTGTTTGACATTAAACATGTCCTGGACGATGGAGACGGACCGATATGAGCAGGTGGAACAAACTCTAACAGATACAATTATGACATTCATGTCACAAATACAATCTGTGAGAGGGGAGACTTTTTGAGGGAAAGAGCCTGACGAGGGTCTATAGGTGGAGGAGCAGAGCGTGACCTTCTGATGACCTCCTAGTAGACGCAGCAGAATGGAAAAAAGCAGGACTTACAGGCCTGAAGCAAAATATCTTTCCACAGGGCCATATGAGCACCATCTTATCTGGCAGTTAACATTGCCATTTAATGTAGGCCAGTGAATGGCTGTATAAGAATGTAATTCCCAGGAGACACGGCTGATCCCAAGAGACAGGCAGCTTGATAGTTATGCCACCGCATCAATGAGGTAAGTGTAGAGAGAGCAGCCATCTCTTCACGGCAGAAGCTGAAGCATGACAGCGAACGTTGGCGGCTTTTCTGGGTTAGCTTAGCTGTGCTATAGATACAGCTTGTGAAAGCCCCATCAGAAGCAAATTAACTAAATTAGACCCATTTTCTGCCAGCACTGCAATTTCCACAGAAGGGAGAGACATATGACATATAGACATGTGTTGTATAAATGGAGGAGGACATTGTCATGGAGTTTTTTCCTCTGCACATTATGTGGGCTCCTCATATTGTCAAAATAAAAGGCTGCTATGCTCTTTAATCACTGCCTTTGAAAACAGATTGTAGGGAATGTGTTGAGTCAAGACTTGAAGCGCTCTGAGCAGTTGTACATGCACTCACAGAAGAGCACGTCCTCATACAAATATGAATCAGATTATGCATACGTTAAAAGAAGAGAAACACAAGTCCCGGCTTCTCATGCCTGATGAGCCAAGGCATGAAACATTCAAAGTCATTACACCGCTTCTCTGGTTTATTGCAATTCCTTTCATATGTACCACAGAGTGAGAAAAAGGGTGGTGGAATCAAAGAGCTCTGGCCAGCAACATGGCCAGCAGCAGAGAAAAGGATGAGATAGAAAGATACAAAAAAGAGAGGAAGAGAGAGAGACACAGATGGTGTGTGTGAAAGGCATTATGGGTAATTGGGAGAGAGAATAAACAAGAGGAAGCAGGAAAGGGAGCGGGCAAATAAGGGACAAGAAAGGAAACGTTTAGAACGACCATTGCTTGACAGGAAGTGGAAGCTAACGAGACAAAGGGAAAAAAAGAGGGAGAAATAAAGAGGGTGAGGAGAAACACACAGTGACGACAGAGGAGTGCAGAAAGACAGTGACAGAACTGACGAACAAAGTCCGAAAGGCCCGCAGGACTCTTACACGGAAGCTGACACATGTTCAAATGGACACAACTTCACTGCGTGTTGAGCCCAGCCACCATCTTTTTGTTGTGTGCTGCCAAGTATTGGCCTGTTGTCATTTGTTGGCATTGCTGTGCACACTGTGGAATTTATTGTTTAAAGCACAACCAACTGTAGAAACATGTAATTGTCGATGGAACCACCAAATAGCTGTGCGTTTGCATAAAGATGAACTCGTGTTCAACTCTGTGCTGTCATGAAGTCACTGAGATCTTGCTCTGATCTTCTTTTGTCTCCCAGCTCTCATTTAGAATAAATGACTACTGGCAGATTTGTTTCATGTCCCGAGTCAGCGAACGGTCAGAGAGAAAAACAGATTGGAAAATAAGAAAAATGCAGGGGTGAAAGCATTGTGCAGGACGTCTTTCCATCTCTGAGATGTTTTTGCATCTTTCCGTCCTTTCCATGTTGTCAACTCATCTCTAATGAGTGGCTGGCACTCTGCACTGCACTCCGGGCTACCTTGTATCTCTCTAAAAAGGTCTTCTTCTGTTTCTCCTCCTTTCTTTTATCCGCCTCTGTATCTGCCTCTTAGTCTTTCTAAACTCTTTCTGATTTTATCTTTTTGCCTTCCTAACTTCCTTTCTCTGTTAGTCTACTATCTCCCCATTATTCTTTTTATCTCCCCATTTCGGCGCCGCTCATTTAACATGTTACCGTCTGTGCATTGATAATGAGTCTAGGTGTCCTTGATTGGTTCCCGTCTGAACCAAACCATTTTACGAGTGAGGTGACTTTACAGACTGCCTGAGGGTCCTAAACTAACTTCAGACTGCCATTTAGTGCCCAAGCCTCTAGTGTGTGAGTCTGTGTGTGTCACTGACACCTCCTGTTTCTGTCCTATCACACCATGGGACCACTCATCATTTTAATCACCTGAGCCATGGGAGGGGAAGAACAAATCTATCTTTATTTATTTATTTAAAAAATTAGAGCATGACCAAACCAGTTTTTACCACTTCTGAATATGGAGGATTAGGATTTTTTGTTTTAAAGTCAGTTTTAGGTTCAAGTGGTTGTTAACAATCTTGACCCAGTATAGAGGCCAAACCGTGTAATGACAACGTCACATGATGCACAGCGGCCCAAAAGCACTTTTCCCAACATACTTACACTGTGAAAGGAGCCACTCTAAAGCGGTTGACTGTCACAACTCCCTTGAAATAACTCCTTTCATCAGAATTTGATTTATTCGGTCCAGGAACATCTGGAAAGTCAAGAGCAACGCGATTAAATCATTGTATCCCCAGTCAAGTTAGCAGAGGGCTTAACCTGGCAGTTACTCCTCATAATCGTTCTATTGCACCGAGAGGAAAAAACATAAAACATTGTAGGATTCCACCACTGTATTTTATTCATTCAGTTTCTGCGACCCGAGTTTAATTTTACATTTCATTTACCTGATGCTCTTTGCCTATGAAACTTTCAATAGTCAGTAAAATGCATCAGACAAACTATCAGAATTTAATCTTCCATAAATTATATCACCGAAGGAAATGTATCAAGTTTAAAAACTGAGTGCTTTTTGTTTTCAAACATTGCAAAATATTGCACTGCAATAATGCAATACATATATTATAAGCCATAAAAGCTTCTTTGCACTTAATACAGCTGCTTTAAATAGATGTATTCCCAACCACGGTAAAAACTGGCAGTGAACAAAAATGTTCACAGTTTGCACATTCTGAAATAACTTCATGGACACAGTGGAAAATCACAATTTGACAAAAGTTACACCAATTATAGTAAGTGTTCAATTCAAACCACCAACTGTGGCAGATGAGAAGGGTATGATTAAGAAACCTATTTTTGCTCAATAAATGACTTAAGGTGAGAGGAGAAGTGTTTTCTTTAAATCATTCTTTTGTACATTTATAGTCTCAAGATGCTCTTTAGTCAGAGTTTGTTAAATCATCAAGTTGCACTTCTCCACACACATTCTTCCAACATGGTGCTGTGATGAAAAACTCTTAAAAGAAAAAAAAAAAGGCTATGACACAGGATTCTCCACCATAATATTGTAACTTTGTCTCAGTGTAGCTTAATTGGGCCCAAGTGCGGTCACTTCTTGTCCACAAGTGCCTCATTACCTTCTACAAAACAGCACTTAGAGACATATTTTCCACCATCTAATCCATACTGGTCTAAGGCCTGTGCGTGTGTCATAAAAGAGTGTACAGGGTATTTGTTGTTACATCTGTGTTTTCTCTGCCTCAGCTTGATAGTACTGACTTGCAGATCTGTATGAGGTGCAGCCAGTATTCTCATGTCAAACTAATTTTGAGTTGTGCATAAAGGTTTCATAGTAGTGCATACTGTGAGGGTGGCCCTATTGTGAATAGCTTGTTTCTCTGTCTCAGGCTCTTCTCTCCTAACTGACTTGATCGTGGCCCCACTGTGCACAGCTCCAGCCAATTAAAATACCCAGCAAGGACTTACATGGAGCATTACCAGTCAGCAGACTACTGTCCAAGTTTTAGGGGTTTTAGGGGTGTTGAGCATGTAAAATGGTAATAACTGTATGTCTGCTCTCCTGTTATGGGTGTTAAATGTACCTGTTTCTGCAGCTGACAGAAACTTGACAAAAATTGTGCTGGAAATGATACAACAGCACTTTCCCACAGTGACACTGAGCTGCACTGCGTAGTCCCAAACCTGTTTTGTAATTCTAATGAAATTAATACACAAAAAACAAATCAGGATAAAATCATGGCCTTTCTTTGGTGATTTTATTTAAGAGAACACACATCAGGGGTCCCACATTTCTCCACTTATTTTAATTATGCTTTTGTCCAGAACAGTCAACTAACATCCACTCCCTGGTGAAGTAAATGTCAACAGTCCTCTTCTCTTTACAACGTCAGGAACATATTGTTGGCTTGGTAGTTTCCTTAATGATGCAGAGATCAGTGCTAACAGAAACACTGTATGTATGTGTGTGTGTGTGTGTGTGTGTGTGTGTGTGTGTGTGTGTGTGTGTGTTGCCACAGTGTCGTGCTAATTATTGATAATTTGTTGAGAAAAAAAACTATGGAACGCAAGTTAACGTTGGTCAACATTTGCTCGATGGGAGATTCCATTAGTCTAAGGATTCACAATTTGTATCCACAGCAAAGGTAAAGCTTTGTTATTTTGTTATAGTGTATTCTAAAGTTGCTGTATACTAAAATGAAAGTGAATGTTAAATACAGCGGGGTGACAACATTCGCCTTTGCTTTTTCTGTCATAGTTAGTTTGTGCGTTTTCTCTACATCGCGGTAAGTGGTGCTGATCTGCCCATCTGTTTACAGTAATTCAACTTGAAGTTCACTCACACACACACACACACACACGCACACACACACATACACGCACACACTAATGCAGCTGCTACTATGATAGACAATCTCAGTATGCATTAGTATATACATAAGAATGAAACAAAAGTTGCTGCATACTTGTATATGTACATTCACACAAATGCTCTCACACTCACAGCTATAACACCATCATACAGCTTGTGATGATGAGTTTGGCTTGGGTAGTACGGAAGGGTAGGACACTCAAATACCCCAGCGACAAAAAGGTTCAGTTCATTTGAAAGCACCAACTGGAATAAGAACTCAAACTTCATTGGACTACCCTACAACTTTTTGTTGACCAGACTTTTTATTTCTGTTTCAGACCTAAATGCTTCCTGACACATTGAGTCTGACGGAGCACCAAGAGGCCCGAGCCAAGTATTTGCTTAGCATTGCCAGCAACTGAAAGCCAGGTTATTGCATCTGCACAGCAACAGCTTGAAAGGAGAAAAAAAAACCTCAGGATCAGCAGTACAGCACTAATTAAAATGGGGCATCTACAACGGCTTCATCAATGCGTTTTCCAGTGTTTTTCATTTTGCCTAATTTATCAACCTTGTGGTTAATTAACACAACATAATTTCCTTAAAATATTGTGCATTTTCTTCACATACATGTTCTGATACTACACAAAAAACTACCAGAATTTAAAATTTCAAAGTTCATATCTTGAAATGTTAATAGGCAACACAGCTAGTTAATCAGCTGCAGAGCCTGTGTTGAAGCCTTTTATTATCTATTTATGAATTTCTGCTTTGTCATGCATTCTGTCGCTCTACAGTCTGACATATGCAGGAATGAAGAAATGACAGCAGCGGAGGTGGGAAATAAACAGAATATACAACAGCATATATGATGTTTGTTATTTTAGAGTTCTAACAGAGATGTGAAGGTGATAGAGATGACTGCTGCATCAGGCCCTAAAAGGGAATTTTGTGTAGAAGTTTGGATTTATACTGTTCTTTGCCTGTCTATTGCTCCCTTGAGAATAGTTCCTGTGTGTGTGTGCATGCTAGTGTACTTAAATACGTGTGTGTGTGTGTGTGTGTGTGTGTGTGTGTGTGTGTGTGTGTGTGTGTGTGTGTGTGTGTGTGTGTGTGTGTGTGTGTATGTGTATTTGTATGACTGCGAGCGTCTCTGTGTGAGGTCCCCCCCATGGGCGTCCCCCCATCCTTCAACATCTCACTGTTTGATGTCAGGATCTGACAATTGCTGTCTGTCTCTCCTCATTTTCAGCCAAACGACCAAATCCCACCAGAACCCTGCAAAAGATTGCAAAACCTATTCCTTCAAAAATGAATGAAAGGTTTTCCTTTTTTTTTCTGCCCCCACACAGCCTTGTTGAAGATAATCACCCCAGGGATTGGTAAATTCTGTCAGAATAAAGACGACATGACGTCTGAATCCAGCAGAGGAAGGAAACATTGGTCAGACGTGATCTGCTCCCTGTACGTGTTCTGTTGATCCCTGTGCATTGCTTCTGTAGAGGTTATGAGCTTATGTGTGGGAATATCAAAATGTTTCAATTTCAACTGAAACCAAGAAAGTTTGTATTTTAAAGGTAGTTATAATTAGAATTTGTAGTTTCTTAATCATAACCAAATGTGCTCCTTAAGCTCAACCGAACGTATAAGTTGGTTTAAAGCATTTTTTTCACCTGTTTGTCATGTGATCACTTTCACATAATGCAAATGAATGGTGCAGGAATGTCATATTTACATAATTTGCATCCACACCATGAAATTATTTTCCTAAATCATGAACTGGTATCAGTAATACTGTACAGTATATGTATATGGGTTGTCGCATTAGTGTACAATAATTACTGAGCAATAATTACTGTAATGCAAATTCAGTCAGGCTCACCATTATCTTCGACAGCTTACAATTTTGTCTAATTCCCATACATTTTCTCACAAAAGGGTTAAGTTGAAAGAATGATAGTACATTTTGACAAATCATCACATCTTTCGTGCTTTGGGAACGGTATTCTGCATGGGAGAAAACATGCAACCTGATATGTTTAATTCAGGGCAATTTGTCCCTTGAGGATACATAAAGTCTACTAAATCCCCACCAATGGCTAACATTTACCCAATATAACAGCCACTACATAGTTATGGGGACTATTAAGAAACAATCTACAGTATATAACACAGTGTCAGGCTCACATACTGTACTGTATCATGGCGAATGCAAACAATGTTTAAGTATGTAGTTATATAGGTTTTATAGACACTGACATAAGCTGCAGCTGAATCATCCACTGGCCAGTCAAGGTGCAAATGGACATAAACTGTGTGTTACCCTGAGATGTAATCTTGTGTAGCATTGTCTTTCGGACAGATGTGTGTGTGTGTGTGTGTGAGTTAGTTGCTATGTTTAAATGGTCATGACCCCACAGCTTTGGCCATCTGACCAATTCACTAAGGACTGAGACCTTTGTTTCCCTCCTTCCTGTTCATCCCACTTTCTCTTTCTCTTTGTATCACTCAGTGATTCAATTTTACTCCTCCCCATCTCTGCTCTTTCTCTCTCTAATATTAGCTTTTCTCTTTTCCTCCATCTTTAGTATTTGATGGTTGTGTAAATCCCACCCTCTTCAGTCTGCTAGTAGTCGTTGACGTGGCTCTCACTCTGCACTCCCACACTCTGATTCATTCTTTCTTTGCTGCATTTTTGCCTAGTATGTTCACTCTTGCTGCCTCCTTTCTTTTCCCCTAACTCCTTTTTTCCTCTTTCATCCTCCAATTTTTCTCTTTTACGCTGTTCCCACCCTTTCCGCCCTCCTCTCTCTCAGCATGTCGCTTTTATTCTGCCTCCCTGTCTCTCTCCTCCAACCTCTCCAGATTACTGTAGATTGATGACCAACGGTTACTCCCGGTAAGGATCTGGGCGGTCACTGGTTCTCCACCGGGACCAACAGTCACAGCCATAAATCTGTCTGAGGACAGTGAGCCGCGACACTGTGTGTATGTGTGTGTGTGTGTGTTGTGAGGGGAAGAAATGGATTTGTGAGGCAGGTATATAGATTGTGTATTCTTTATATACTCCTGAGGACCAAACGCAATCACAGGGAGAGAAAAAAATGGAGAATATTACTCAAAGTGAGGCCATTTGCCATTCTTCACTTCTTAAAGGGGGTATTTTGAGGTTAGGCCGCTGGGGTCTTGCTTTGGTCTAAGGTTAGAGAGCGTGTGTGTGTGTGCCTGGGAGGTTGCATGTGAGTGAGAGAGAGATGGTGACTGTGACAGAGAGATAATGTGAATGGGAGGCCTTGAGAGACACAAAGTGTATAGGTGTGTATGAATAGGAGCTTCAGTGACTGAACCTGCAGATTCGTTCAGAACATGCGGCTTTGTCCTTACATCACGACACTGCAGAATTCAGCATTTACCCGAGGTGGACTTTGGCTGTACTGCATACTTCTCTGTTTTACTCTGTACCCACTAATGTAGACCGGGATGTTCATGTCCATGTCTAGTAATGGAAAAACTGCCATAACAGCGGAGAATTTCTTCTGGATGGAGAAGAACAGCGAGTCTTGTACTGATGATCGTAATGATGTACGATACACAAAACACTCAACAGCTCCTAAAACAACATACAGGCATAACTAACGAACAGAAAAACTCAGATTTGTCTTGTTGCAGGGAAGAACAAACATACCAAAACCACAGATGCTGTGAATAATAAGGCATATACACACACTCGCACGCACACACAGTGAGTGGGTTTTGTGGGTAGCAGTGGGGTGGTTGATTCTTCCTCTGTTGGAGGCAGGAGATAACAAGCTGACCATATTTAAGACATCTGGAGAACAGGAGAGGTGGCTCACAGGGAGAAAGAAAGAGAGAGATGTAGAGAAAGAGACAGAGAGAAGAGAAAGGAAGAAAAAAGGAAGAATAAAAACTGTCCATAGTGCCAGGCAAAGGAATGATGAGGCTGACACAGAGAGAGATAGCTGGAGAGAGGATGTAGCCTGTGGTTAGGGCTTTACAACAAGCAGAGAGAGGCAGAGGGAAGCACACATGCACAAACACAGCGCGCACACACACACAACCTTTCCTATTTCTGCAGGGTGCGGCAGAAGCTGTTTGGAGCCAGCAGCCTCTGCATGGTAGCATGACCTATTTCAAAACAATGCTTCCCTCTTTGGTGATGGTAAAGAATCCCTCTCTCCCTCTTCCTTGATTTATCTCTCACATTCTTATTCCGTGTCTCACCATGTCCCTGCGTGTCCCTGTCTCTCGCTGTAACTTTCCCGTTTATAGTTCCATCTCTCTGTCTTTTTGTGTTTTTCCTCCTCTCTTTTGTCTACTCGCTGTGACTCAGAGTCCGTGTTGAGTATTCAGAGGAGGGGAGTGTGACGGACAGCACACAGGCAATGGGGACGAATGAGAGGTAGTGGATATACTAGAAGAGGAGCATGTGAGAACAGGTCGTGGACTTTACAAAAGTACATGGGAGGGAAAGAGAAGCAAGTGACAGCGAGTGGGTGTAGACAGAAGTCTGCATTTGCCATACCCAGAGAGTATAGAAAGACATTTAAGGTGTATTCAACCCAGTAGTTACGAGGAAATGTTGCATGCTTTGGGTGGAAGGTTATGCATTGTAACCCTTGTTATATGAGCACACACTGTACCTTCTAACTAGCTCTATAGGCTTCACTATTGTATTCTGCTCGATTCTGACTACTCTGCAGATCTCACTCTACCACAGAGAGACCCAGCACTCCTCCCAGTCAATTCAGGCTTTTACATCTTATAAAAACTGACCAAGGGAAAAGCAATTAGATGAAAGATTGACTATAGTAGTATCCTAAATACACACTGGTCACAGGAAAATGATATATCTGACAGAAGAGAATAGGACCTGAGGAAGGCTCCTGAGAATTTAGCCAATAATTAAAAAGAAGCTGAGAATCAAAGTTCTGTTCTCGACCTTGTAAACATTTGTTTTAGAAAAAAACATCTGAAGATCAACTTACTAGATTCCCAGTGTAACCATGTAACACCTTTATATTTCTACTGGTACACCCAGAATGGGAAACTGCAGTTGTGTATATCATAAACTAAACTCTAAACCAGCAGCTCCCAAACTTATCCATGCCAAGGCCTTCCAAATAGTATTAGCAAATAACAGAAGTCTTGAAAAACCCATTGACAATAATACTGCAAACATAAATAAACCCATACATTTCCTTACTTTTATTCATTTCTAATCATTATATTAGAGTCAATATTTCTGTTTCCCATTACACACATTGTAAGTTGAGTTTGTGTGTGTGTGTGTGTGTGTGTGTGTGTGTGTGTGTGTGTGTGTGTGTGTGTGTCTGTGTTTGTGTGTCAGTGAGAGCTGCTCATAAGGTCTCAACACGTCAGGTTCAGAAACATGTCCTTTTTTGTGACTTAGCACTAGCTAGCTAGATGCTAGCACGCAGATAGCTAGGAGGTGGAGGAGGATTCATCTGCAATGACTGTTTCTTCCCTGGTAACAATACAAAGTCTCAAAAAAACTAAAACTTTGACAAAAAAGGAAGGCAGTTCCACTTTAGTCAGTCTGTCTGGCAGGAGAGCAGGTTCATGGTGAGCTGTGACTTAATAATTAGAATGATTATATAATCATGAAAATTAAATATATTTATATAAATGTATATATATATATATATATATATATATATATATATATATGCATTTCTTTGGGTGAAAGGTGCATATAAATGCATATATATATATATATATGTTTCTGTTTTTTACTGTGGTATCAAATTGGGTATTGAAATTGTGGAATGTCATTAGTATTCATATTGACTACTACATTTCTGGTACGGTGACACCCCAACTGTGACTGAACACATCTCACTGATGGAGGACCGGAGCTGCTGCTGCTGCTCTCACTACGTAGACTGTGAGATAGGATGGAAAAATCTTGAAAAAAAAACTAAGTTGACCTTGAGTTAAGGTTTTAGTTTCATTCAAGAGAAGGCAAAGTTTAAAACCCTCCCACGGAGATGCTATCTACCACAGTGACCCTGAAAAGAAGCACTAAAGCACACGTGGTGGAGGAGCCCCATCACAAGCCCCAATAGCAAAAACAAATGAGCAGCAGCCATTAGCACATTTCAGAGCAAGCACAGGTCACAAACTGTGCAAAAAAGATGAAAAACTCTGATCTGATGTTCTAGGTATGCTCATTTTAAGTATCTAAGAGTGATGATCAGTAGTTGTGTTGCAGCATAGTGACGTGTTAACGGTAGACCAACAAACACAGTTTTAGTAGCAATATTACTGAAGAATGATTAAGCAGAGGATGATAGCTGTTTGATGACAAGGTCTATAATAATGTGAGTCATGTTGTCATCTAACCTCCAACTAACTTCATTGTAGCTTTTCCCCCCCATCAGAAACCAAACCTATGCCCTTGGTAGAGCTCTCCTCATTAAAGCCCCATCAGCGAGTCACATCATTACCTGTTTATTCCTTTCACTCGTCTCTCTCCTCCCTCTCTTCTGCTCTCTCTGTTAGCCAGCCAGCTGCCACACACTCCAGAGAATATTCCAATTAGAAACAACATACACAGACACACAAATGTGCACTGGTGGATATTCAAATTAAATACAACACACCAGACAAACACACTCAAACGCGAATACACAGGAAGTCGCTGGTGGACATTCTAATTAGCTGAGCAAACATGGCATGGACGCTGCTCAGTCCAACCGGTAAGACAGGACGCCTCAGCACGTCGGATAACACGCACACGCACACACACACACACACACACACACACACACACACACACACACACACACACACCAGATTTACCCATATAAAGCGCATTCAAACACACACAAATGACTTCGGCAGCCAAACATACGCATGAACGCGCCCTAAAGGTGCCACGACCAGCACCTACAGTACATGAGCTCACAAACACAGTTCAATACACACGCAGGTTCTCGGTCGCTCACACACAGTAGCTTAAAGGTTAGAGAAGCTGCCGGCAGTCAGAAGGTCACCTGTTTGAAACCCATGACTGGATTAAAGCCTCTGTCTGGGGGAAAGTGAATAATGTTCTCCTTATTAGGCTATAATTGTGTGAATGTGGTGGAATGAAAAAAGGGTATTGCTTTAAAAGAAAGAAAGAAAAAAAAAAAAAAACTCACTGAGTCACTTAAAACTTCCTGCATCAGTAACTCCCTGGTTTCTTGAAGGTTCTCAACAAAAAAAAATGAGAGTGAGCAAAGGGAAAACACTATGAAACATCCAGCTAGAGTATGATTTCCCTGATGTGTGATTAGACGGGATCACTTTGATGTCAGCTTTTTGCCATGCGACAGAGGCGGGCACCCGCCTTGAAAGGAAAATGGGCTGAGACGCAAGGAAAGGGAGAAATGAAAATTGCCTGACTGACACTCCAAAATAAGGGCGAACTATAAGAGTTATGTAGAAGAGGATGACACAGTTGGACAGAATATTGATATTTGAGATTGTGCAGATGGATTTACATGCACTCTCAAGGACACACTTTGTTTTAGTGCTGTACACTGATTATACAGCTTTGAATTTCTATCTCTACAGTGGAAGTGTGTATTACACATATTATGTTATACTTTAAACCTGTGAATGATACAGTCATATCTTTCTGTTCGCCACATTGCCTTTGTGTCTATTTACTACTTACCTATCTGATGTATGTGCACATTTTCACTATACAAAGGTTTAGCATTGTGATGTACAACCTGTGACATCTACAATCGAAGCCATGCCTCGAATTTCAATGAGTGTATGTGAGCAAGTGTTTTATTGTTAAAACTATCAAGAAATTGAATCACTAAACCACCACAGCTTTAGCAGTAAAAGTAAACACAGTGCTTTATTGCATACTGTGTTGTTATGAATCAGATTAGCTGTTTTAGTGTATGTATGTTCAAGCCTCTTAAACCATCTGACTCTAAACTGATAAGGTAAAAGGACATCTCTTTTAGGCTGTCACACAATCAATCACTTACATTAATGATTATCATTTCCCTAAGGAAGAGGCTCCCAACCTTTTAGCTTACAACCCTTTTAAAATGAAGCGATAGCTACCTGTGACCCCTCATCACAGGTTATGGCCTTAGTGTGAACATAAGCAATGAGCTGTTAAACCAGAAAACGCACAACTTATATATCATAACCTATATTAAACGCAATAAACATACATGTAATTCTGGCTTTTTCCTGTTTCACATGCAATTCTGTGGGGCTTTGGGGTTTTTCCACCTAAGTGTGCCGAATGAGCTTCTCAGGCTGAGAAAAGAAGCTTTTTCACACAAGCTGCCATTCTCTTCCAGAAGCACCTATCTGCCAGTTTCCACCTCAGGAAGCTTCACAGCGGTGACTTGTACATTATAGAGTGGTTTGGTGTGGCTCTCTCACTTAGTTTGGCTGTAATGGACAAAACTATTAAAAGTGACTTTTTTGGGTTAGGGTTAGATATACATATACAGATAATTTACTGTGAATCCATAATGAAACTATCATTCATTAGGTAAAGCCTGAACTCGACAAATTCGTCACACACACACACACACACACACACACACACACACACACACACACACACACACACACACACACACACACACACACACACACACACACACACAGACAGACAGACAGACAGACAGACAGACAGACAGACAGACAGACAGACAGACAGACAAACACACACCTCCACCCTGTGAAAGTTACATCTTACTCTCATCATCCAGCCATCAATAATTGACTAAAGGTAGGAGGAATAAGCTCTACAGTACAACCCTCTAAAAGCCTGGACCAAGGCATGGATCCAGTCAATCAGCCAGAAAGAAAATCCTCTTGTGCTCACGGGGGATTGTCAGGAGATTTTGGACACTAAGCCATTAGTATAGCTACAATTGAAACACATCTATCTCTTGGTGCCAAGAGATGTAGTTTTGATCTCCAAAAAGTTGTCAGACGAGGAGAGAGAAAGCAGACTTTTTGCCATAGCAACACATGCAAATCTATGATTCAAAAAAGTGATTCCAAAACTTAATAATGCTGCAAAATGGTCTAAAGAGAGCTGAGTCATGCTCCCAGAAGGCCCATAAACCACATCATCACAACCCACTTTTCAGTGAATTGTTGTGTTATTTCACACAAATATACCTTTGTATGACACAAGCACGAATACACACACACATAGACCAAATTCACCCTGAAGTAATCTTTCCTGTAGACTGTGATGTCTCAAAAAATAGCTTTAAAACAGGTCATTTACAGGGTAATCCAACAGATAGACGCACAGACTAGCAGACACACACCATGGTCTCATCCTTTCTGCAGACTCAGAAATCCTTAAGATGATGAGGATGAAGTACAGACATCTGCATTATACTCACACTCTCTGTAGACTGTAGTTCACAAAGAAAATGGTAAAAACAGCAGTTAAAGTATGCAGGTTAGGTATAAAGTAGGATTGACACGAAGAAAAACTCCATAAACATAGACACACTTACCCTCTCGGCGGACTGTGACGTGCCGAAGAAGATGGGTATGAACGCCAGCCAGATGATGCAGGTGGTGTACATGGTAAATCCAATGGGCTTGGCCTCGTTGAAGGTCTCAGGCACGCCTCGCGTCTTGATGGCATACACTGTGCACGTCACCATCAGCAGGATGGAGTAACCCAGGGAGCAAATCAGGGAGAGGTCCGAGATGTCGCACTTGAGGACACCGCGCGCCGCCATGGGATCCTGGGTCCGCTGCTCGCCGTAGTCCACGACCGTGTGGGGTGGGTCCACCGCGAACCAGACGAAGACCCCAAGCAGCTGAACGGAGATGAGTGAGAAGGTGATGACAAGCTGGGAGGCCGGAGAGATGAACCTGGGAGGAAGAGGATTACTGATTATGGGGAGGCAGTAAGGGAGCAACACTGCCAGGGGTAGAAGTTGATTTTTTTTTTTTTTTAAGTTCGTATTTGCAGAAAGTGCCTTTTGTATGCATTATGTAATTTCAACAAGATTAGATTTTCTTAAAATGTCTGGCCAATAATGTATTTTACAAATACATTTAGAAAAACTGAGTAATACCTGGCCATCAACCTGAAAACAAGGCTGTTTTTCATAGTATATAAAAGGTCGATTCAAGTTTTCTACTCCACAGTAGTAATATATTCATATATAGCAGCCATACACAGTCCAAGAGTTGAGGGCGAGATCAGGGAAAAGCTAGTGATGAGATTCGAGGCAAGAATGAAAAAGAGGGACAGTGAGGAGCAGTTATAGTAACACGTAGCACTGGAGAGAGGAAATGTGATGATCATCCAGGGTGCCAGGGAGACAAAAATGAGGGCAAATAATACCCCAAAACAAAAGCTGTATTGTCACTCACACCCTTAGTGAGAAAACAACCTGCACCTTCAAGCTCCCGGGCTCAAAGGGAGCTTAGTGCCAGACTACCTGGAGGCACAACACACAGTAGAACCTAAAAAGAGCCTCAAAATCCTCTCTGCAGAAAGTCATTGTATGATAACTGCCCTTACCTCAAAATTGTGTTGCAGGTTTTGTTTAATGTATTTAATTAGCTTGTTTGCCCCCTCATGTATAACAAAAAAAGAGCATCAGTCAAAAACAACTGAAAACTAAATAATGCCCAGTGTTTCCTGGAAAACAAGCAATACATTTAGAAATCTAAATCTTTATATGTATGAGTAACATCTCTACAAGAGTTACTCTTAGAGCTGGGTGGTGCTGAAGGAGAAACAGATGACCATCTGGGTAGCAGGGACAGGAACCTGAGCACTATTAAATACTGCATTAACATTTTAGCCACTTAGTTGATGCTCTTTCCCAGAGTCATTCACATGGAGTGCAAACAGTACAATAGGTGAGTGTGAGTTCATGACTCTCATAAATAATGGATGGGAAATAAATGATGAATAATGATTGCAAGCAGCTTAGTAAGGAAGAAGTGGAGGTAAGGTCTTCCTGTGAATGCACACTAACATCGACCTTCAGTGCCACGACACTCATCGAAATCTACGTGTGCTGAAGACACAGAGGGTGAACAGTGAGTGTGTATAATAACAGACGGTCGTAATCTTCACCTGGGTGCAGTTACAGACTTCTTCCCTTGTTCAAAGATGCGGTGTATCCTGTTGGTCTTGGTGAGTAGCGCGGCATAGCTGAAACACATCCCCAAGCCCAAGAAAATCCTTCTGAACGAACACACTCCCACATCCGGCGTGGCGATCATAAGGAACGTTATGGCGTAGCACAGGAAGATTCCCGTCAGCAGCACGTAGCTCATCTCCCGTCCCGACGCTCGGACGATGGGCGTGTCATTGTACCGGACAAAAGTGACGATGACGAAAGAGGTGGCGATGATCCCCAGCATGGAGATAAAGACGGGGACGACGGCCCAGGGGGAGTGCCACTCCAGCTTGATGATGGGGATGGGAACGCAGCCGGTGCGGTTGGCATCAGGTCGCATCTCGTACGGACACAGCTCACAGGTGAATTCAGATGCCTGGAGAGAGACAGTCCGATGTTATCTGGCGCTACGATATATCAATTCATCAAAACATATTGAGCTGTGCTGGGCAAGTGCATGGAGTGATGTTTAAGCTGATCTTTAGCAAAGAGGAGCTGTCAATTTTCTCAATTATTGCTTCGGGCCTGAGACTTTTTCAATAGGCATGCAAATGATTAATTATGCTTTTGATAACGCAGCATTCTTTTGGCTGTTTGACAGAATTCTGAACATGTTGAGACAGATGGAGGGAACAGAGCCGGATATTGCAAAAAAAGAAGCCAAGTCAAATATAGCTAGGGCCAGCTAGAGGCAAATCTGGGTGAACCAAGTGCAATATTAATAAGCATAAGCACAGTTGAATAAGGTTCTAACTCTTACAGGAAGTGCGGTAAATCTGTTTAAAGCTCCCACATTTAAGAAAATACACTGTAAATCCCCAATGCTTTCATCCAAAAACATCTCAACAGCTGATTCATTCACCAAGCAGTTGAGGCCGAGCCATTGTGTGTTATCGGCTTCTATAAACTGAGTGGGTAATGAGAAGAAAAGCACACATTTTACACATTTTTGTACACTTGCTTTTTAGTTCACTCGCTTGTTTTTGTCACATATGAAGTTTCATTCCAAGTAATATCCCAAATCTATAATAAATGTGTCAACAGATTATGGATTTTACAGCAAACGCATGTATCTGCAAAATGAGTATTGATTGCTCGCACTGACAAGCATCGCCTGCTGCTGTTACGGCTGATATTTTCTTTTTTCCTTTATTGCTTCCTGAACGAGGGATCGCTTTGCACATATTCTTGCTCACTCATGGATTTTTCTAACTTAATAAGAATGATGATGGGCTGCCAAATTGTCCCCAACCGTGATATAATTAACATGGGAGATGTATCTTTATAATGTGTGTTCAGACCCTTTTTCCCCTCACCTCAAATTATGTGCTTCCATTTACTATAATGGCATCTGTGGGGTTCTTCCTTGTATATAAGAATCTAAAATGGCCCACCTAAGTGGTTCAATTTTTTTGATTGCCTGAAATGAGTTGAAACAAAAAACCGTGATCACTACACAGGGGAACAGAACTCGTGTGTAGTGTAAAAGTAAGCAGGCGACAGCTGTCAGAAAGCCTGTGCATGCAGAGACTGACATGTTCGAATGTCTAAGTGCTGTTATAGAAAACAAATCTTATAGTTGATTTATTATTAAAAGGTGTCAAACAAATGGGACTGACTGTGGCTTTATTTGTTGAGCGGTTGCAGTAAGTTGAACCAAGGTTAAACATTTGGTAAAAATCTACATTTTTATTGACAGATCAAGTGGAGGCTTTTACAGGTTTTAACAAATCCCTTTTCTTCTTCTTTACACAAACGAGATGGACAGAAAATCGAGTGCATGATGCAAAAAATCAATAACTATGTTTTCTGTGATAGAGATTGAGTCATGTGTTAGGTGTATTTTTACTGCCTGCAACCTATAAACCATGGTAATTTTAGTATTATATATATATTTCCACACATTTACACAGCCAGGAAGAGAGAGAGAACAGAGATGTGTGACAAGAAATGGAGGCCCAACACGACAGGTGAATGGTGTACTTCAAACTGAGCCAACAGCAGGTACTGGTGGCTTGTGTTTCTGGAGAGATGTACCTGATAGTGGTATCCCTCACAGCGCTCACAGTGCCAGCAACACGGCACACCTTTGACCACTTTCTTCCTTTCGCCCGCACGGCACGGGATGCTGCACACAGAGGGTGGGAGGGATGGGTCACCTGTCTTCCAACGCATGGCCTCGACCTGGGAGAGGAGAGGAGAGGAGAGAGTGAGGCGTTTGGATAAAGGTATGAGATCTGTTCCATATGGCTAATGTCAGTTTTGTTTGTTTTTGTCTTAAATTATTTGTGTGTTCAGGTGGCAAAACAAAACATCCCACCTTCTTGTGGGATATTAAGGGACACAGAGATTGGCAGCCATCTGCCGAAGCTGACATTACTCGGTGTTAACAGTCCTTTAACACTCACTTTTCTTTGTACCTGCAGAAAGTGTGTCTTCAGGGCAACTCGGAGAGCAATTAGCACAAGCAGATCTTCAGATTGTTTTCCTGAGTGCTGCCAGGCACAAAACTCACACCAGCTAGTCTGGAAGCCAGCAATCAGACCATAATCAGATCTGGCACAAATAGGCCATCTGTATTGCCTTCTGTGTGTGCGTGAGTGTTTGTGTGTGTGTTTGCGTCTGTGCGTCTTTGAGTGTGTGCGCATATGTTCTCACATGTGTGCATTTTTGTTTGTTTGTGCTTATGTCATGCTGGCATTATAGTAAATCCCTGAGCTTTCCGTATGTCTCCTATGTGCGAGTTTGGATGTGTGCGTTTTAATGTGTCATTATGTGTGTGCCTGTTTGTAACTCTGTCATTACACCAAGTCCCTGAGGCTCACTCGTTGCCGAGGGTGACGAGTAAAATGGAGCATTACTGTTTTAAACAGGCACATGATGTACCAGTCCAACAAAAACTAGTTAGGAGGAAAAACCCATCAGGGACAGAGAAAATGGACTTGATTTGATCATTGACACACATATGGAGACACACACACTTTCAGCATTTAAACACCAATACTGGCAGTCTGGCTGTTTCACAACTTTGTGCTGTAGATATATCTGTCAGTAGAAATAATGTAATGATAAAAAAGAGAGTACTCTATATGCGTATGTGTGCGGAGGAGGGTATTAGCGTTGTCTAAAACTTTTAAAACTGTTTTTGTTGGGTTCTGTTTTTTCCTGTTTATTCAGTACTTTTACTCATTACTTATTCATAGCCTTAACCGATGTGGAAAACATTTACAAACACACAGATACACACCTTATTTGCTAACAATAATCATAAATTATGCACAACCGAAAACAACACAGGCCCGGTCATGAACCTCTCTTCCATTAATTACTTCAACGACACAATAATAGTTGTAATAGGAATCTGCTTTAACGGTCTAAATTTAATATTAATGCTTCTGTGACCTACACTAGAAAATGGGATCAGGGGCTTTTGTTGCCTTTAATCAATAGTGATAGCTGAATAATTACAGGAAAGGGAGAAAATAAGGGATGACAAGCAGCAACGGGCCACAGGTCGGAGTCAGACCCCTAGTCAATGCAGCAAGGATTCAGCCTTGGGACATGGGGTGCAAGCTTTACTAGGTGAGCTATCAAGAAGCCCCAAGACTGGTTGTTTCTATATAGTTATTCTTAATGCCTGCCACTGGGTCGAATTCCCCTTGAAATCAATGAAACAAGGAGGTAGAAACACTGCCGTTTTTGTCCACATAGATGGAATCAACACAAAATTCAAGTTCCTGTTTGTGCTTTAATTATTAACATCAACTTAACTTTGTATATGTGTCCATGCACTATATACCGACCAAACATTTACCCCGAAACTCACTGGTTTGTCCGTTGAACAGAGTTCTGCGGTCTCTTTACCCTGATTCAAACAGTTTGTTGATCACGAAAGTGTTCACCTGCTGCCATCACTACATCTGCCACTGTGCCTTCAAACCCAACTGAATTGTTAAACAAATCAAATACATCTGTTCATTTGTCAACTGTCAAAGCGGCCAATCATGTGTGTCTTAACTATGTGTTGTCCTTTGTGTTCCTGCAGTCTCCCTCTCTCTCTCAGCCAGGCCGTCCATCAGGCAGAAAGCACTTCGTGTCTATTAGTCTTCTCATCTGTCATCTGGCCTTTTTAATGAAGTCCTGGGTGGATTTATAACACAAAGCACTCCAGCACGCTTAAGGATCTTGTGTGTGCATACGTGCGCGTGTGAGAGACTAAGACAATAGGATTCCAGTTAATTTATGTATTTTTGTGTGAATGTATGCAATGCTCAGGTGTATACCCCAGTTCTGGTGCCAGTGTTTCATACAGTATATACTGTGTGAGTGACCTTGTGTGGGTGTGTGTCACTGTGAGTATGTCCCTGCACAAAACTCAGCATTCTGAAAAGAAGAAAACATTCACACTTACAATTCCAGCTAACTTCTGTGTCTGAATGAAAGCAATAACTCAAACAAATCCAGCCCACTAACAGGGGATTGTGAATTCATGGCAGCTGCTCACAGTGATGTTGAACTTTCATTCTGCCAACGATTTTGGTCTATAATGCCTCCAAAGCTTCAATAAACCACTCAAATCAAAATGCATTTTGGATTATTGTAAAGGCATTTTTTCTTTATTACACAGAAGTCAGTAACTAGAACAAGTGGAGATGGAAAAGAAGGTTCGATATTCAGTGAGCTGGAAACACATAAGCAATAATATATGTTTTGTTTTGTACTTAGATTATAACCTCTTTATTGCATTCCCTGTGAGTGGTGTGAGCAGGGAATAAATAGGACTTAAAAAACGAGGGGACATTAACCCTTCTTGGTCACACATGCAACCAGATGACTGTAGCTAAAGTTAAACCTCTTTTACTCAACCTTGCTTTGCTTTTACTCTTTCTTGTTTGACTTTCTTGCATGCAACTGGTAATTATATTTGATGCTATAGAGCATGTGTTTGAAACAATAATAGCCATGCCAAGAAAGCTTGGCATGAGTGTGTACAATCTCACTTTGAGGTGCAGTTTATTGGTCCAGGATCCAATGACTCTGTACTCCGCAGTAGACCTGTTGGTGATCTGGTACTGGAAGATATCGTATCTTCCTGGAGCGTCTCCGTTCTCATTGAAAACCACAGGTGTACCGGCACTTCCTGGAATAAAAACAGTGGAGAGAGGGTCAACTTAGTCATTTAATGTGATACTATTACGTATCGATCTGTTCTCAAATGGCTCCATTCTTTATTGATCAACACAGGAATGACCATGACTCCCAAAAAGTAAAAAGGATAAAAGTTCAGTGATATGTGGTGGCCAATTTTTTTTTATCAAATATGGGATGATGTATCTTCCTTCAGCTGCATTTTGTAGGTATAAAAAAAAACAGTAAAAGTTGGAATGATTATCATTTCTTGCAATGTAATTGTGGTATCACAAAAGGACATTGTTCCAAATGCTATACATATATGAACATTATGAACAATATAGTGTTTGCTTAAAATATAATATTTATATCGGAAATAACACGTTATGCCTCTGCAGAAAGGCATAAATTTTAATGAACTTAATGGCACTGTCACCTTTCGTCTTTAATCTATGTTGTGTTGTACTGTACATGCGTGTGTGTGTGTGTGTGTGTGTGTGCTGTAGAGATGTGTGACTGAATGTGCACATGCATGAATAAGTTTATGTCCCTTCTCTTTTCTCACCACCAATAAGGCTTAACACAAACCTTTTATCTTCCTCTCTCTGTCTTACTCACCTTTTGTCTTTTATGCAGCAATACAATCAAATCAAATTGCTGAATCTGGCGTAGCATAAAGGAAATCCAATTACAGTGTGCATGTGGTGAAAGCACCGCATTATGGAAATTCCACCTGTGTACTATAAGTCATTGATATTGTGGGATGATGCTGAGGATATATAAAAACAGTTACCTGTTTGAGGCAAACCAAGAGAGAAACAGTGTGAAGATGAAGATTGGAAATTGACTACGAGAATAAAAACACAGACAGACAAAGGAGAGTGTCAGACAGACAGGGGAAAAATATAATAAATATAATAAATTTGTACAAACAACAGAAAATAACAACAGAAATAAATTTAAAGAAAAGGGAATTGCATGAGATAAAAACAGAAACTAAACTGAAAGAGAGACAAAAGGAGGAGAAAGACACCTAAAAGGAGTATGGGGAGGGGTGGTGAGAAAACATGGCACAATATGCCAGAAAGAAATCTAATCACACGAAAAGAAAAAAAGAAAAAGAAAAAAGAGAGAAACTCCGAGACAGAGAAGTAAAGGCTCTCTCTTGTTGTGATCATAAGTCATGAGAGATGTACATATAATGGGTAAAAGAGAGCGAATAAGCAAGAAAGGGTGTGAGTCTTATTGAGAGAGAGTAAGAAAGACGAATGGAGGAAGACAAAATCGATAGAGAGACAAAAGTAGAGTTCTCGGTCTCTCATTGTTACCACAGGTTATGAATGAGGTCCATTTCTGTGAGAATCGGTACATGTCCAACTGTACCTATTATTAAACATCCCACTTTAATTGTCCTTCTCTCTCTCTCTTTCTCTCTCTTTCTCTCTCTCTCTCACACACACACACACACACACACACACACACACACACACACACACACACACACACACACACACACACACACACACACACACACACACACACACACACACACACACACACACACAATGTAGTCATTTTCTTCAACCTAACTCTAGCCTTGTCTGTAATTATGAAATACCTAAAGGAAGTAAAAATCCACAATGAGTTATTTTGGCAACTCGCTGTGCACCACAGTAGGAGAGGCTCAATTAGTGTGATTTTCACAGACTTCTATATCAGCCAAATTACATTTATTTTAATAAAACATAGCCAGTGCTGGAAGTGAATATTTTTGCTGTTTAATTATTGCAATTGCTAGGCAACAATCACTACTGTTAATTACACTGTACTTAAATGTTTGTTGTGTGTAGTAGCACAGAGGATTGTCATCAATGACCTCACCCTACAAATACAATACACCTAGCAACCATGCAGTTCTCTATAGCAACCACATTCACAAAACTAACTCTTGTAACATCAGCAAATACCTGGAAATGACCTGCCAGAGCAACCTTCCTCAACACCCTACAAGCCTTCCAGTCCCGACCCAGCAACCATCAAAACACCATGGCAACCACCTAGCAAGCCCAAGTAACTCCAAGCAACACCCTAGCAACCAATTACCTTAGCAACCACATCAAACACTTTAGCAACCACTCAGCAGTGCCCTTCCAATCACACGAGGTTGCCACTGTAACCACCTGGTAACAACCAAGTCACACCCTAACAACTTACCTACCAGAACACCAACACAATATCCATCAATGCCCTAGTAGCCACATAGCAACAACATACTGTTAGCAACCACCCTCCTCAGTCCTTCACAAGTTACCTCCTCAACTTTTCAACCATTCCTCTCTCTCCCAATAGTCTTCCAGACATCCATTTACAAAAAAAAAAAAATCTTTTCTCCTTTTCCCTTCATGTGGAATGAGTGCACTTGAAACACAAATGGGGTTTTCTGTTTACCTCATCCCAGTAAGAAACAATTAGCCACAGGCAATATTCATGCCCATCCAACTGAAAACTACAACCATGTCTTTCCAACCTCTTTCTCATCTTCTTTGCAGTGTTTGTTTTCTTACGGCCCTTCAGCATACTTTATCATCATCTTTCTTTATCTCTTCCTTGTGTTTCTTCCTCTTACCATCCTTTTTTTTCATCCTTCCAATACTTTTTATTTGGTCCTCCGCTTTCCTCTGTTTACTCACTTAATTCCTTAAATTACTCCCTTCTTCCCTTGCTTTATCAATCCATCTCAATCAGATTTGGTCTCTTCCTCCTCCATCACAAACTCTCTCTCAATTTCCACCTTCCTTGGACTTATCCAAACAGCGTGTCATTTTGAGTACAAAAATTAAGGGGAAAAAAAGAAACAAAAACCCAAATAAACAGGGCCAACTAAAAAGAGAGGCAATTAGGTAATTTTCCACATTTATCAGTGATAATACAATACAGGGCTCACCAACAAGGACCTGCCTGGGTTGTATGTTTTATTTCAGCTGTATGAGTGGCCAGTCTGCAGCCGACATGAAAAACAAAAAAGTTTATTTCTCACCCAGTGATAAGCATGTCATCTTTTTCCTCAGCACTCTCCTATTGGCTGACTTTCTTCTAATTGTCCCTTTAAACCAATCATCCCTCTTTAGCTAGTTAGGTATGCAGCAACTAAAACAGTTGTTTGGAGCAGAGACATGCTGGCAGGTACCTTAAATTATGCAGAGCAAAAGCAAACAGCTCTGAAAGCAGTGGTTACCTTGAGTAGAAAATGATTATTCAATCTCATAGTGTTTGTACTATTTGTTGGAAATTCCAGAGTAAGGTGGATAAAGACAGCACACTTTTATAAGCAGCAGCAATTACTGCAAACACACATACAAAAGGCATGACAGGAGCTGGCAGCATCTCGCCACTATGTTGGGAAAATAGGTAGCTGAAAACCCCTCATCAGTTCTGATTAATGTTTTGGTTTAAGAGATGCATGGACAGGCAACTGGCCTAATGAATTTCCATTTGGCTTTTGTGGTGTTTATTCAAAACAACATTTCTAGAAAAAGGCCTCATGTTTGCATAGTAGACGTGCATCAGGGGCACATGGAATTTTACTGTGTTATTAAAAATGCTCAAATGAACTAACATATAATAATTAAGTAGTCTTTTCCTGTTTTACTCTAAGAACATCTGCCAGCTGGATGAGTAGGAAAAAAATACCATTGTTAAACCCATGAATGTACTCCGTGTGTCATGGGTGTGGGAGCAGTGACATGTTCAACATTTTTCTGCTTTAGTTGGCTTGACCTTGAAAAACAAATGATTTACCTGTCGCCCTGGCAACACACGTCCACCATCTTGTAGTGATACCTATCATGTGCAGTTATTCAATGGCAGATGTTGCACTGCAGAAAAATGATTCTGCCATAACCTGAAAATTAACAGTCTTGAAAAGAAAACCACACTAGAGTCACATGTAGTCTAACATAGCACTTCCACATCCACAATTCTCTCACTGCAAAACCATGGCACCGTAGTGACACAGGCATAAGCTCTGCTGAAGTGTCCTCGAGCAAGATAATGTTTCCCTGCCTGCCATAGGCACCGCTCTGTAGCTTCCCTGCAAAGTCGGAGGCTTTCCCTTTAGGGATCAACAATAGAATTATCACAAGAAACCTAGAAACTTTCACAACTTTTCTCTTGATTTACAGGGAAAGCTCACAGGTCGTGACCTTTTGCTTCATTAATGCAATGTGATATCTACTAGAGAATTAAAGATTTCATGCAATGAAGCCACAGCCACCGATGTGAATCTAAATCTAGTTGAAATGGACTGCAGCTGGAGATAAACATATGTAGGGAGAGTGAAATAAGAATGACACTGCCATATTGACACAGGAAAGTAGATGAAGAATTGATTTGCATTGCCACTTCGAATATATTCAGTGTCAGTCACACACATCTGAAGCATGCTGACCTGAGAGAAAGAGAAAAAATAAGAGTAAGATAGGTAAGAATAAAAATGAGCAAGACAACAGAAATGCCTCAACCCAAGACAGAAGAGGAAAAGAAACTAAAAAAGATGGAGGAAAATGAGTGACAGAGGAAGATAGAAGTAAAAAAGGAGAGTAAGCAGGTCTGTGGGAAAGCATCACACTCGTCTATCTGACAGACAGATGCAGAGACTCATGAATCGGCTTTAAAGCAAAGGAAGAGAGGGAAAATGAGAGTGAACAAGAGAGAATATGTGTGAATATCACATAGCATGGAGGCTGAAAGGACTCCAAACTTTCTTGGTTTGACAGAAAAAGCAAAAAAGAAGAGCACAACTGGGGGGTGGGTGGGGGAGAAGAGATGAAGAGCAAAGAAAGGCAAACTACAGAATGTGTGAGAATATCAATTAGCACAGGCCTTAAAGCCTCCCCGGATGACAGAGATAGAAACAGGCAGATGGAAGGAGGGGCAGAAGGAGAAAGAGAGTATATGAATAGCCTTAAACCTCTCCCTGTTACTGGAGCTGGAGAGACACTGATACAAAAGAAAATAGAGATAGATTGAGAGAAAAAGAAATGAGTAAGAGAGGAAGAAGCAGAAGGGCTGTTAAAAAGCCCTCAGTCTTGCCTGGTTCAATACTGAGGGTGAATAGCAAGTCTTCATATCAGAGACTAAATGTTTATGACAGGGAGATGCAAAAACTTCACTTCAGCATGCATTAATAAAACATGCGTCTGTGTGTGTGTGTGTGTGTGTGTGTGTGTGTGTGTGTGTGTGTGTGTGTGTGTGTGTGACTATGCCTGTGTTCTTGCCAGAGTTTTTGCCAACAGGCTCCCATATGTGTGCTATGCATCGATAGCACTAATAGGGGGACAGAAACAGACACAAGCGGACAGTGAAAGAAACACAAAAAAGAGAATAAGAAATGACAGAAGAAAAGTAATGAAGCCTGAACTCTTTCCACAAAACTATAGTCATTTTGACAGTACGGTGGAGGAGGTAAGAAGCTGGTTAGTCCTCATTGCTTCTTTTCTGCACTCTTTTCTCCTCCTCTCTGAATTTTCTATCACATAAATGGACTTTTTTGCAGTGTGTTTGTAGTGTTTTCTGAGCCAGTTTTCACTGCTTGCAGTTAAACCATCCTTACGGCCAAACCCTCCCTCCTTCCACAGCAGCTGTTTCTCCTTCCTCTCCTCTCCTGTTCAAAGTATCTTTTGCCTCTCCATCCCCTCCTCTCCTTCCTTACTTCCTAGCTTCGCTTCATCCCACCGGTCTCTATCTCAAAAATGACCTGTTTTCTCCTCTCTTTCTCCTCCCCGCATTTCCAAAGTGCTCCAACTTTCCCTCCTCCCCCTGTCTATCCATCCCTCTCAGCCTCTGTTATCAGCATGCCTTGTCTGAGCAGAAGAAAAAAAAAAAAAGCCGGCAAGGAGATAGTTTGTCTGAGAGAAACAGAGCAGATAATAGAACAGGCAAAAGAAACAATGCATGTTTGAAGAGGATCCAGATCTAAATGGTTCTCACCGTGAATAAGAATGAAACACTTCGTCTAAATAGTGAAAGTGAGATTAAGATGGAGAGAGGGAGGGGCAGAACAAAGGGAAGATTGTCGAGAAAGGGTAAAAAGAGACAAAACACACTTTACACAGACACACCAACTTGTGCATAAAACACATGCACGCACACAGCGGAAGAAAGCTTTGTATGGCAATCACCAGTAATTACAGAAAACTAATTTAAGGAGCCTCCATCTGTGTCATGATCTGCATTCACTGCAGTCTCGGAGAAAATGGGAAAGAGCGAGGAGTAAAAATAAGAAGCCATAAAAACAGAGGGAGAGGGCCACTATTAAGTTGATCAAAAGAGACAAAACAGCCTGAACGGGGGAGAGCAACACAATTTAGAGAGAATGAAAGCGAGAGGAGAAATAAACAAAACGTGAAACACAGAGTTACATTACCAAACTCGGCAGAGGAAAAGTGGAGAAAAAAGGTGAAGGAGAGAGCCTGAATAGTACTGATAATGACATTAGTTTCAGTCTTATGTAGCAAACCAGAACTATATTGTAGCACACATATAATCCAGGTCTACTAGCATGTTTTTCAACAGCAGCTATATAACTCGATATGTATATAATCCTCCACTGTTCATTATTCATCCGTCAGTACCAGGTAGGTTGTCCCTACCTCCATCCATCCATCCATCCATGCTAACAGTACAGTATTTAATGGCATAGCAAATTTGTGTCTTTACCTGCACATTGCTGTCTGTCAGCAGATTAGGTGTGCTTGTATTTTTCTGTCTCTACAGTTGACAGACTCACATTTTATCCGGTTATATCTAATCTCTGCCAACAACACATTCCTGACGGGAAAAATATATATTTATATAAAAAGCTGCAAAGATATGGGCTTCAGTGGTGTCTTAGGATATGCTATATCAAATAATTATTCCTGCCTCTCATTCCCTCAAACTTAATTCTAGGTTGTGTTGTTTCTGTGTGGATACACGTCTACCTGTGTACTTTATTCATTCATTGCTTTGATATTTGCCTATTCTTATTCTGTTTTCTTATCTAAAATTACATTCACCCAATGATCCCCTTGCAGAAATTAGCCAATTGCAGTGGCAAGAGGTAATATATAAGACTCAGAAGATAATGAGAAGAAGACCAGACCAATAGAAAACACTATATCGAGAAATACAGGCTGTATAGACACTCAAAAATTAGCTGTCAGTCAGCACTTCAGTATATTGACAGCATATGTTCTGACTTTCTACCATTATAAAGCAACTGTTTGGTCTGTCAGACTGTCACTCTCCCACCACATTTAAAGTATATATGAGTATACACCAGCAGCTTGCAGTGGATGGGAATTGCTCCTCGTACAGTGTTCACTAATGAAGCGCTACCGGGATAAGCAAGGTGATACCACCTGTACAAGGTTGGACATTATGTCAATAATCTGCTACTTACTACCTGCTGCTTGTAAGTGAGCAGCAGGTATTAAGTAGGATATTATGTGTGAGTCTGAGGAGTTATGTTCCTGTCTGTGTGACAGAGTGACGGAACATGACATGAACATAAAAAAGATCTGCATGAAATAACGTATATGGTGAATACCACTCCCATGCAACGAATGATTATTTTCATTGTTGATTAATAATTTTGCCGTAATTGCCTTGTTTTATTTGAAAAATAGTCCAATCTCCAAAGATTGTCAGTTCTGGAATCTGGAACAGGCAAACATCAAAAACACACTAAAATGACCAAATAATTATCAAAATAGTTAATAGTCAACTCATTTAATGTGGAAGCCTATTTCCCCAAATTTCAAAGTATTCTTTTAAATTTATGTTATAATGTTTTGTTTCAAGACGCCATTACAGTAAACATACACATTCCTATGACTGCTTCAGTCTACAGCTGTAGCCCTCAGCTAATTGTCCACTTGGTTTGCCATCCTGTGTGGCTGAGTCACTCTGACACCACTGGTTCTAGCCAGGACTAGATCACTTCTTGTGTTTCAATAGAGCCAATCACACAACATAAGTGCTATGACTAATGTTTCTCCTCTGTCAGCAGCCCAACAACAAAAACAACAAAAAATTATTTAATTGAGGCTTGTAAACGCTATTTGCTAACCAAAACTATTATTTCCGAGCTGCGATATTGAGACCCTTGATCAAATACCCATTTCATACCTGTACACTCAATACCTGCATTTTGTGATTGGCTCTATTTAACACAAAGTAAGAGATTTAACAGCAACTTAAAGTTGTCTTTTAAGCACGGTTAGAAAGTGAAAGGACATCATTATTGTGCAACATTCATCACAACAATTGCATCCATTTTTGAAAAATTGTCACACCCAAACTACAGCATGAGACCAGCATTTTACAAAATGTACCACTTCAGTAGTGGAAAACAATGGCTGAAAATCAAAAAGTGCAGAAATCTAACTACTTTATTTTGGACATGACCTATGTTTATCATTAATCACAAATGTCCTTCCTCTTGCATGACATTTTGGATGAAACTCAGACATTCTTTCTGTCTCCATCTTCTCCCTTTCCAAGGTTGGCCTGACCCAAGAAAGTTAAGCATCTGAGAGTTCCTACGCCTACTGTTTCACCATTTATTTCTCTATTTGCTTGTCTCCACTGCTATCTTTGCTTTAAGATGGATGTGTTAAGTTAAAGTGTGTCTCTCTCCCATCCCTTTCTTTCTAAAGTATTACTCTATATAATATAAAAATCTTCCTTCTCATTGTTTTCTCCAAGTTTCTTGCTTCTCAAGGTCATCCTGCCTTGGTTAAGTTTGATATATCCCAGTCAGCACATCTCCTCTGTCTATCACCATCTCTTTTCCCTTTCTTTAGTAGATAATTTTACTCAGATAGTTGAGTATTGCATGGCTCCATTTTGTACTCTTAGTCTGCTCTGCCTTTCTCTCCATTTCCTTTTCCTTGCCAAATGGAGAAACTGTACATGACTCTTTCTACTCATCCGTTTCCTTCTTTCCAAAGCTGTTATTAGCCAGGCAAAGCTCATCTTTCTTCTATCTGTCTACCCCAACACACCCCGTTTCATTGTCTTTTGCACTTGTCTCTCCTGCCAACAAGCTTTTGAATTTTCCCAGCCAGCTGTCCATCTTTGTTCTCCATCAACGTCCTCTGGCTCTCTTTCTCTTTCCCTTGTCTCTTCTTCATATGTTTTTCCCTCCCAGGTCATTATGTTTAGGTAGACTCTCCACTCCTATAACCCCCTTCTGTCTCCTCAATCCCTCTTTCTCTCTTCAAGATCATTAATGTCTGGTCAGGTTCATCATGTTCAAGCAAGTTTCTCCTGTAGAGCTGTCCTCCTTTCTCTGTCTCTCAGAGGTCATTATGTGTGAGTGAACTTCATCATCCCCCAACTGGTTAGTCCCACGAATCCCTCATTCTTTTCTCATTGCCACAACCGCTCCCTACTTCTCTATCTCCCCCCCAAGGTACAGCCGGGTATAGAGTTCATCATCTGAAAGTCAAGCCGCTCTAATTAGTGCAAGTCGATTCCCATGGCGATGTCCATCTTGTCTCCCGGCAGGAGATATATAACCTGGCAGCGATACGATCACAGTGAGTGAGTTTTCTCGCATGACAAACACAAAAACATATACACACAGAAGGCAGCTGTCATTTGTTGGAGAGCATAGTCCATAAAGCTGGAGACATACCCTCTATGTAAAGTTTCTGTTCATCAAAGTGTCCTCGATTGTGGGTGCTTTAAGAAGTTTAAACATATGCCACATTGAATTTTTAAGGAAACAACAGTTAGCTGCAATTTCATCCGCCAAAGAACATGCAAGGAAGCACAGAAAGAAGTGGTCTGATCTGTTAAATCTGTGTGGTTTTTCACTCTCATGGCAGTTTTAGTTAAGTATCTTGCTGTATTGCCCTCTATTGAGGACTTGTATGTAGGGGGACTTAAACTTTAACCTGTCAAATTATCAACACGATGTAAACATTGTTGTGACAAAGCACAGTGTCTGTCCAACACTAAGCTACTCTAAAAGATCTAAAATGTACGCCAAGTTATTTTAAATAAAAATATACTTAGTGTTAAACATCTACTGCAAATTCATATACCACTAAGTGGGTCAATGAGGTCTCCATGGAAGAGGTTGTGTAATGTGCTTTAAAAATCCCAGTGAGAAATTTGGGTTGGGTTTAAGTTCTTTCCACAAATTAAAATTTGATAATCTACTAAAAACCTAAAAAAGATTAACAGAAAAAAAATAAAAATGCTTAAGAAAACGTGCCAACTGTAGCCTTCAGTTGATGAGTCAATGCTTTTTAGAAAGGTAGGAGTGATGGGAGAGAGGACGAGATCGCGAGAGCGACTGAGACTGACAGGAAGCTAAGAAGAAAGACAGGGGTGGTGAAAGGGAGACGATAGAGAGACCATGGCAGAAAACTGAAGGACAGAGACATGACAGGGAAATAAAGAAACAGAAAAGGATAGTACAGCAACAAGTGAGAAAAAGAGAGAGACAGAGCAAGAATCATTAGCTACGGCTCTATTTGAAAAGCCACTTTGAGACGTACTTACAACTAACAAAGCCAGGAGAATGTGAATAGGCCAAATTAGTCTGTGTGGGCGACAGCAGCACATGTGTGTGTGTGTTGGTTTGGCAAGAACAGTATCTGAATCTGTTATACTGCATACACCCAGACTGAGTTGCTATTCTGGACAAGAAGTGAGCAAACAGAGAGGTACATTCTAGCAAACAAACTCTACGTAATCAGCGACACTGAACACATACATTGATGAAACTGTTTTGTTTAGTGCGTGTATCACAGTTGTTTTAGTTTCCCTTACTTTCTATTTTACTTTCAGGGTTTCATTTTATTTTTCCATTTTCAGCTATTGGCAATATCTATTTTGTTTCTTATTTTTTGGACTTCTGGAAGTAGTTTTTGTTTTTGAAACTATGTCAGATTAGTTTTAGCAAAGTCTATAAAATATAAAAAATACTGAGCATTTTGATTTTGTTTGAAGGTGGGTATTAATCATGCAGGCATTCCTGATTCAATAGGCAGTATCACATCTTTTCATCTCTGAGTGATGATTGCTCTGCCCACTGCAGCATGATGTTATAGTCCGTTGACTGGAGCTCTTTCTATCTTTAGTGACAATGCTAGGTAGATTTGGACAGTTCAGATTCTCGCACAGATTTGATTTCAGCAGACAGAGTAGCTGCTGGCCATTTGAGCTTCATTTAAGCTGTGAAAATCCACGGCCAGCTGAAAATGAGAAGCCTGCTTTTGTTTACTTCAATTCACTTGAATCAAAGACCTAGTGTTTCAAACTGCATATCTGGATGTTATATCTGCTACTCTTATCACTGTAAACTGCGTATGTGCAGTGTGAGTATAGAAAGCTTTACAGACGTAGCAAGAATAACTAAGGAGCACGGGGCTTAGCGAAGGTTAAATTTTTGTTTTGTTTAAATTTTGCATTCCATTACTCATAAGAGCCTTGGTATGTGTGTGTTTCTGCATGTTTTTTCTGTGCATGAATGTGTGTGTTTGGCTGGATAAGCCAATAAAGTCGCAGACAAATAAAAGCTGGACAGCATGGTGCTGCTCCAGGGTTTGTTTCCTTATTATTTGTCCCACTTGCTCTGCAATGCACCAGCCTCTGCTTGTTTGTGTGTCGTTGTGCAGTGTTTCTGGGCTAATTCAAATACGTGAGTGAAAATAGGTAAGAATGTGCTGTGTATGAAGATATATTGTTTGCAACAATGGGAAGATGGCAAGTCATTATAAATATTCAAATATGTTTTTTCATTGCATATATTTTTCTGTAAAATATTCCAACGATAAATGCAAAAACCTCTGGATTTATTCAACACAAACACTGTATGGAGGCCACCCTAATTACAAATGATCCTTTTTTAGTAGTTTACTTATTCGTAACCTTACACAACGCGCTACATCAATAAATATTAACTATGTTACATGAAGAAGAGAAAGTCCAGTTGCTTCCTGATTATATCCTTGTATCCTCTTCTTCCTTTCCTGCCACTCTTGTCTGTTCAGCTTCACTCTGTAAGTTAAGTTGCCTTGGTAGAGATCCAACAGGAGAACAATCACTGCTGTAACAACTTGAAATCATCCCCCTCCCTCCAACTCTGTCTTGTTCCCTCATGCAGCTGCTCCAAAGGTGAATTGGTATGGATCCAGACAGGGCAGAGGGAAGAGAGTCCATGCTCCAGCAACTTTAGCCTTTTCTCTCCCTTTATGTGCCACAAACACACACACAGAGCTGCCTCTATCTTTGCCCCCTTTTCTTCTTTAGCGTTATCAATGTCACGTCAACTCTACACGGATCGATAACAAAACTACTTTTAATTGGGAAACACAAATATACCCCGGCATTTACACATAAACACACACAAAGTAGCTGGCTTAAAAGCTTTAAATCTTGCAGGTTTCTGTCAATGTAAACAATTTAGATAAGAGTAACTACAACAACAAAGAGCCACCCAACAAACCTCATCACTCTTCTTCTGCCCCTAGACAAATACAGCACAGAGGCCTTTAAAACATCAAATGGAATATTGTGAAATAGGAAAACGTACCTAAGATAAGGTTTCTTAGAAGACTTTAGAAGGTATTTCATCTGAACTTTGATATCTGCCATTAGAAAGATGACGTATAGTTGCCAATAATGTACAAGATTGTTTAATGATAGCTTAAATTTGCCAAGCCACCTAGGTTCCTTTTTATTCTTTGCTGTAAATCATCATGCCAAAGCTCTGTAGTGAAAAATTAATTTATGATGTAGGTATTAAACCCCCTGCTATTTTTCTGCAGCAAAATTTGCTCTTTGTGGACTTTATCAGTAATATTTCACATCTGTGTTTTATCGCTATGCAAACAAATAAACTTGTGAAATGAACAAAACTATTTTTTGGGGAGCTGGAAGAAATATAATTGAACCATAATATGTACAAAAAAAAAATCCTCAAAGACACAACTTTTTTTAGCTTTTCCAGAAATCAAAGACAAGCCGAATAACCATATGGGAAAAGATCCAGAAGAGACCCATGTGATTACAAAATCTTGTTCGTAGACATGAACAGATTCATATTCTGTAGAAATATGTGTTTCCAGACATACTTGTAACTGATGTTCGATTAGCATGAACCAGAAACAGTCAATATTTTAGTAAGACATGAGTGAAGAGGAAATATGGGAATAAAATACTACATATTGGTGTGATGAAGCAGCATATTTTCGGACTACTTTGTGTTTAATTCTCACCATCCCATGCTGCGCAGACTGGCAAATATATTGCCTCCTTCTCTTCACTCTTGCATCTTCTGTTTCAATTTTTTTTTTCCATATTTAGGCAAACTTGATTTGTTTTATTTAAATGGTCTGCCAATGTGACACATTCATGCCTCTAACTCATATATTCTTCAGTTATTCTCAGATACTGGAGGGGAGTTGTGTGGGGACAGTACTATTATTTATTCATACCTTAGTTATTTTAGGACTTTCATGTCTTTGATCAGTAAATTATACATCTATTGAGAAGTGGAATTTGTGGATATGTGATGCAGACAGACACTAAAAATGGCAAGCAGCTACACAGGCATTACAAAAATCAGGTCTTTATTGTAGGTGATACTTTTATCTCAAACTTTCTGTAGAGCCATCTGAATGTGTCATGGGCATATGAAACATTTGCAATGGCAGACGCCTCTTTGATAAATTCAACATCAAACCACTCTTCCCATATCATTTTAAATCTATCTAATCTAGTTTTTTATGTTCTCTCAAAATACTGTCAGGGACTGTTGCGGTACATTTTGTGTAGGGCAACTTTCAGTAAGTGAGAGAGATTCAGTGATTCATTGGGGTGTAAAGTTTGTGACCTTGTGGTTATGGGATGATTTCTGCCCTCTAGGCCAGCAATAACAGAGAAACACACCCGAGCACAAACCTGCTGTTGCAGTATGAAAGAGCAATCAGTGGCTGCCCGTGAATTGGTTTCTGACACTTCGAGCGCTGACAGACAGAGATAGCAGAGGAAACACTGACACGTATATTGCACACATTCCCGCATAGACACATTTGTGCAATTTCAATCGGACCTAAAATCAGACAAACATTCCTGTAATCCTCACAATAAGACAGCCTTCCTCTATCTCTTGCTTTCTTACTATCTAACCCATATGTATTCCACACAATACTTGACAGGGGAACACGGGAAATGAAAAGCAGGTACAGGCACATGGGGGTGGGGGTGGGTGGATTAATAAGAGAATATTCAAATGAGGTGTCTGATATTATTTAGAAGGAAATGAGTAAATGTTTTTCACCCACTTAAATTTGTCAGCGGTGGAGGAAGTCATGGAGAGAGAGGGGAAATGAAAGATTGAGCTCTACAGGTTCAAAGTGATACAAGACCAAATAACCATCAAGAAAAAAAAAACAAAATATAAGCAGATAATGTGTTTGGGGAAAGCAGTGAGCTTAGGTTAATTATGAAGGTGAAACGCAACATGACATGTTTTTGTTATCAGGATAAGACAAATTAGACAAGGAGATGGGCTTAGCATTGTTAAAGTATGAACTGAATTAGTCAACACTGCAGGATTACTGTATAGTGTCTAAGCATTTGAAGGCTTTAATTTGTAATTTTTAAACTGAAACAAACTGTTGTTCTGAAGGAATAAGCTGACATTTTACAGCCTAATTGTTCACTACTGTATTCTCCATTAGTGTGGAAGGACTGATGACTGGTGTAAGATACTGGGAAGAAGATTTTCCTTCAGGACATGTTAACTGTGTGTGTGTATGCATACAGTGGTGTTCTCATGTGTCCACAGTACCTTTCATGACTGAATGAGGTGTTGGAATCTATCCACCAAAAACCAGTGTATGACTCACCATTGAAGTTGACTGCACGAATGTGGCTGAGCAGCTCTTTGCCGTCGATGTTGGCCATGCGCGGGCAGAGGCCAGGGTATCCGTAGCAGAGCTCCCGGTGCATGCGGTGCAGGGCGTGGGCCATGGCGTACACCGCATCCATCACAAACTGAACCTTCCCCTCTTGTTCGTAACTGGAATCGCGACCAACTTTTTCTAAACCTGAGAAAAGAAGACGATGAAAGGGTTAGAGGGGAATGGGGAAAGGTCAATTTGAAGTCACAATCAGGGTAGGGGACTCCACCCAGGAATACGTTTTAGTGCTGTGTATATAATAAAAAGGTCGAGAATGTAAGCAATGGAGCAATGGTAGAAAAAATATAAATGTGTATAATAGAGAGGTAAGGAGACACATACGACAGATAGAGACCGAAGTAAAAGAATGTCGGTGGCCGAGGGAGAGATGAAAGGGAGAAAAAAAAAAAAGGAAAAAGAAAAACTGGGGTGAAGCAAAGAAAAAACCTTAAAGGGGGTGAAAAAGGAGAGAAAAGAGAGATAAAAACGCAAGACACGTTGACCATCAGACAGGTAGCAGGGCACTCAGCATGACAATGACAAATAACTCCTCTCAGTCCATTCTCGCCCTGGTAGCAGAGTTACAGAAGAAAGAACAACATGTTCCTTCTTTACATCTTCTGAACCTCTGATAATGGCATTTCCTTGTATGAGGGAAAGGCAAGAAAATGTTCAGAGAAGACAAAATATACTCTGTCCTCTTTCTAAACCACCTCACATGGCAATGTGTTGAGGATTATTTTATGCCACAGTAACACTAACATTAAGACAGTCTCTAGTGTGTCTGTCTTGTGTTTAGTCCCTTTGTGGCTTTTCCTATTACTGCAGCCTAATTCATTTGTGCAAATTAACGTTTAAGTAAACCATTCGTCGATGAAACAAATGTATATTTACACGTGGCCTTGGAGCTTGTGTGCATGCGCTGTACACATATAAACATACGCACATAGACCCCAACCCTTTGTCTGACACATACGTGCACACAGAGACGCAAATAACCTCCGAGTTGTAACTCAGTGAGAGGGGTTTATGTAACGACTCATTAGCATAATGAGCTAATGAAAAAAAGAACAGAGTGAAAATAAAACCTCCTTGATGCATTAAGATGGAAATTAGTAATTGATGATGAGATTCATTTTCAGATTTTCATCAAAAAGGTTACAGTTACTATAGGAAATTCATTATATATTTTTCCTCCCCATACATCTTTAACTGTTTCCTTCCTCTGATATATGTTTATATATATGTTTGTTGCTTTTTTATCTATCCTTCTGTCTCCCTCTTGTTCACCCTTTTCATCTCTTTCTCCTCTCCACTGCCCCTGTCTGTCATTTTCTCACATTCCCTCTCCCTCCCCTCTCTTCTGTCTCGCTCCCCTCCCTGCTGCCTTTTCCCCTTGTCTTTATTCACCCATTTCTTACAAGTAGCAGTCACCTTCAGGCAACACAAACTGAATCAAAACGCTGTCTGGGCTGACTTGAGTTAACAAGACCAGAGGCCCCTCAATCAATATGAGAATCCATAAGGAATTAATGGAGTCCTGAGAATGAAATCCAATCCACAGTTATAGAAAGCTGTCGGGGTATTTTGTATGCATGTCTGTATTGTATTTCTTGCGTGTTTGTTGTTGGTGGTAGCGGTTTGTGTGTATGTGTGTGTGTGTGAGGCCCAGTAGGAAGTTAGTCAGCATTGTGTGTCTGTGCCATGTGGTACAACCAGGCAGCTGATCACTATGCCTGCCTAAAAATGGAACTCAATCCTCCAGATAACAGGGCAGTACCTAGAAGTGAGATGTGTGTGTGGGGAGAGAAAAAAGACAGACAGAAAATGTGTGTGCATGTGCGTCAGAGAAAGATCAAGCTTGCTAAGGTACAACTCTCTCTCTCTCTCTCTCTCTCTCTCTCTCTCTCTCAGTGGTGAACTTTTATTCAGCCTCACACGCTCACTTCACTGTCTTCTGTCAGATGTAACATCCTGTATGACGGGATCTCTGTCTCTGTAAAAGGGGTTACCACAGCACTTATTCAGCTGCAGCACCGTTTCTCATTCATGTTTGCATGCCCTTCCTCATGCTGGTGCCCAGTAAAAATCACATTCTTCTGGGCTAACTTTTTCCAGCCCATCCAAAGATTCAAATCTCCTTTTTTTTTAATTCCCATTAATGGCTGTAGCTTCTGTAGCTGCTTATATTGAGCTAATACAGTATTGATTTCATGAGCACACTGAGAATGGTGATCGAGCAGGTCGGGGTTTGGACAAAATGCATACTGGAAAAGCTGAGACTGAGGGTCAAACACCTATTGAGTTGTTTCCTAGCGCCAGGCAACTTGTTGCTCATCAGAGTTGGTGTATCACAGCCTTTAATTTGACATTTCATTAGAAAGACCAGCTGCTCAAATGACAGTAGTCTTTATTTATCCAGTGAAAGCATGCGCCTTTTGGCAAACAACCTGCTCGGTATTCATAATTACACACATTCACACCTCAATAGTGGCTGAGAGGAGGGAGAGCTTTTCTCATTAGCTTCTAAATTTCCAACCACTAGCCCAGTTTTATAACCTCAGCCAAATTGTTGCTATATTGAACTGTCTTTATTTCGTCAACAACAGTCAACAGCAAATTGTATAGTGTAAAACGATCTTTTTTTCTTCTGAAATGTAAGGCATTTCTATTTTGCTTCTCTCTAAAAACAAAAAATACTTAAGACAGAGGCCTCAAAGTTTTTTAGAGGTTTAAAAGTCTTGTCATGCCCTGGGGTTACTCTGGTAACAGCCTCAGTAATGTGCTTGATGCTACTTAGCCCACACAAAAACCCTCTGTGCAGCAGGGTGAGGTGAATACTATACCGGACCAACCGCTGTGTCTGGTGGAAACAAAAACCAATAGAGAAGTGCAGCAAGGTGAAGCTAATGCAACTAACTGACTGGCTAACTGCCTTGATGGATCCAATTGGGAGTCAATTTACTGCTCTTGTCACAAATCTCCGAGCAACCTGCGCCTGATACAATGAATGTAGATTTAACATTAAACAAAGAGTTTATGGGAGTCGACACTCGGATGTGTTCCAGTGCTTTAATCTATACAGAGCACCAATTAAAAGAGTACAGATCTACCATCTAAGCTACAGGCAGAAATAATTGAATTGTGCTCTGTGTGGATTAAAGTATTTAAACATATTTGTCTGCCATGTATCCCTCTCTGAGAGAAATACCTTTATTCCCTGCAAGCAAGATGTTGGGGGAATGTGTTTTTTTTGGAAATGAAGCAATGAAGACTTTTGTGTGACAGTAATCTCTCTAGAAGCTTGAGCTCGTATGGTCTTTGCAGCAGAAAGGAACAACCTGGAAACCATCCCCACAAACTAAAAGAGTACAATCTTTGGCAATAAGCCACTTGACACACACTGGCTGCACTGGAGGGATGTCACAGGAGCAGTTCTAGGGCAATCTTCTCACGTTGTTGCTGTGATGTACGTATGTACTGCAGGACCCAGTGACATCACTGTTGGGTGTGGTTACAGGTGCAGCAAAACACATAGGTGAAACAGGCTGGAAACGTTTAATCAGAGGGCAATGAAACTTTGCTTTTGAGCCTGGTGATAGGATACTCTTAAGTATAGTAAATTTTTATGGATGGTAAACCTTAGAATTTCATTATATAGTAAAACATGTTTCTCTTTGTATACAGTCTGACAATAAGGGATTTGACTTTTGAGTAGTTATTTTCTTACTGAAATTAAAATGGAAAGATTTGTGTTTGGTTTTGGATGTGCCTGATGTGACAAGTCAAGTTAAATGCATTCTATAAACATCTTTTGCACGACAACCGTTGTTTTGCCCGAAGTCTGGTTACCCCTGGGTCTCTTTAACTTTTAATATGAAAGCCAACTGACTTTCCTGTGCTTCTGGCCATATGGCTTATCGTCAAAACACACTCCTATGCAAGCACACGCTCACACCCACATTGGCTGATTATTTTCATCATCTGCTGCATTACTCCCAGTGCGTCAGAGCACAGTGCAATCTTTAAAACTACTTAAATGTTAATACAGCACACTTCATGCCAAGGGATTAGTCATTTGTGCTACACAAACCAGAAATCAATCTATATTTGTGTTTGAGAACAAACCATTCTGAAACATCTCTATACAGTCTCTGTAATAGACAAAATGGCCTTCAGCTGCCTGTCTAATGTCCTACCATAATTAAAAACCTAATTATGCCAACACCTAATAATAAAGCAAAACAAGACATTAATTAGCAAATGCTTTCAGAGCACAATACTATTACAGTGATACTGTACTTGATATCAATCTTTCTGAAGCTAGGGTAGCAGCTAAAAGTTTTTAGCGTCATGTAAAACAGACTATGGTAGGCATGAATTTATATATGCTGCAATGAATTCTAATAGTGACAAGAGAAAGACATTTTTAAACTACCCCTGCAGCAAATGTAGTCTACATAGTTAGCTGCTTAGGTATGCTGCACACAACTACATTTCCATTCATTTATTGCAAAATAAAGCATCAGACTGAAATCAAAAGTGGTGTATTTAGAGAACACTGTGGTTATGAATGGACAGGAGAGAAGTTTATTATGCTGGAAGAGGTTTTCCACATTTTTATTACATTTTGATACTTTTATTTGCCTCTGCCTCCGAGTTGAGCACAGTACCAGCCACTCAGAATTGCCAGTATATCCACTCATTCCATTCAGATATGCAAGGGCCTGTCGTGGACCAGCCTATAATTCTAGCCGGCTGTATCCAAACATATTACATTTTGATTTTCATCATCAGTAACACCATTTCTCTATATTATCTATCATAATATCTAGTGAAATGTAGCTATTGATTTAATGTTTCAACATCTTGTCACAGAAGGAGAGGATTCAATTAACAATGTTTTGTTAATGCTGTGCTAATGAAGGTTACAAGCTGCAGTGGTTTCAATGCACAACTTGAAAAGACACACTAGAAATTAGATGGCCAATTAAGGAAACCTCAAAGTTACACTGAAGTACTAAAAATTATCTTTTTGCAAAGAGAGAACTGAAAAGGGCACAGCTGCTTTCCAAATGGATTCAGAGTATGGGTGTCAGTAGAGGAATATTGATAGAAGAGCTTGTCTTGACCTTTTAAAACTGACCCACAAATATCAGATTGCTGATTGCAGTCATTATTTGTAACCAGATTCATGACCTCATTACATCAAGCCAATGCATAGCGCTCGTCTTTCTGAACAAACCAGCGACTTTTCCTCGTGTATCTGTATGCGCGCACACTTGTTTGCACTCAGCATTTCTGCACACTTCCATTCAGAGAGTAGGTACAAAAGTACAACTAAAGTGTTGTACTCTGAGCCATATATCAACGTATCATGAGATAATGAGAATTTCTTTCTACTGTTCTTATGAGATGTGAAACGACATGATGCATCATTAATCAGCATATTGCAAGAAAACGCAATCCCTGCCTTGAGACAGTTAAACGGCTGGTGCTGTTATGAGTGGTGCTAACTGGGAAAACACTACTGTCTCTGTTTCCTGGGATTGCGTCAGGTGTTGTAACCGGAGCAAGGGTGGGTGTGTGTGTGTGTGTGTGTGTGTGTGTGTGTGTGTGTCTGAGTATGTGTGAAGAGTACAACACAATGCAGCTTTTACAGGATCTGTCTGCCCATTGTCTGCAGCCAGTAACAGCCTGTCACATCAATGAAGTGGCCCACAAATCCATTCATTTTATCTCTGCACATAATGTGTTTGAGCAGGTGCAACATTAAAAGACATCTTTAACTGAGTCTTTAATACACAAGTATAATATAATTTAGTAAAGTGCAGTGTTGCTTTAGTGTTTGTGCCTTAAGTGAAAAGATAAACAAAGATAAAGGTTGAGATGGAAGTGGGGAGACACAGAGATGGATGGACAAAATGGTTGTGTTTTAATATGCACCCTGTCTGTCTTGTACACATTACACTCTATTCCATTTTCCAGCCAGCATCTGCTAAATTAAATTCAGCCTTTCTGCACAGTGTTAATGACATCGGAGACCACAGGCAGCTTGGTTGGTTGGCTGCTCGGTAAGGGAGGATTTGCATTGAAAACTCCGAAAAAAAAAGACTTGAAAAACTCTGAGAGGCAGAAGTACAGATAAAAAGTGACTTTCATGTCTCATAAAAGATCTGCTAACCAAAAACTGCATGAGGACGCAATCATCTCCATATCTGCCTCCAAGTCATTTTCATATTTTGTGGTTGATTATTTGTTCTTTTGCATAGGCATGCAGGCTGGGCGCTGTGATCTGTTTCTAGATCTGTATAAAGGCATTACTCATCTTTGTTCTGTGTAATAAAAAGCCACAGGCATGGCAGAAACTTTGTTCAAAAAATCACTTCATGATGAAAGTTTTGTTTGAAATTGAGATAATCTGCCGTTTGTAGATCACGACACCTGCTATTACAAATTGTATGATCGAAAATTTGAACTTTAAAGTCTGTAGATGACAAAAGATGGCGGTTTTACAGTTGGGACCCGGCACTTTAAAGAGATGTTTGAAGATGAAGTCACGCGGGTATTTTTCATCATTATCGTTATTCAAAATTGATACTGCATTTTGAAACAGACCTCTTCAAGTATCATGAGATACCACTTGAATCGTCTAACCTGCCACTTCAACAATCAGTGCAGAGGTGGTGGTAGTATGACTCACGCTGGTAAGAACATCAAGATTACTGGAGATAACAGCAACCCATGCGTAACCTTAATCTTAAGTAGGGCTGAAATCCAACTTTGTGGAGCAACTCTTGAAGTCTTGAAGATAAACAGAGAAATACCAATACACTCTTTTTGAACTCCTAAAGAATACATAAAACCTTGAACTGAATAAATTGTTTTTTTTGGTCATTATTTGGCTTTTGAAGCATAGCATGCTTGACACTGATTTGACGGATTTTAGCAACTGTTAGTGTAACAGATGTTAGATAATAGAATAACAGGGAGAAATGCAATAATTGTCATGTAAAATGAAACGAAAGGCTGCTGAGTGTTCATTTTTCTTCTAATATAATCAAACTGTCAGAATGGGGCATATTAAGCATTACAGTTGTGTTTAATTATGAGTTTATTTACATGTTGCACATGTAATGTATCTTTTTTTTGATATTGTGTGAAAAGTAAAAAAAATCAAATTAAAAGTTCTGAAAATTGCTCTTAGGCAGTCGTCTCGTGGTTCATTGTGGGAGTTCCTTATAAGAATTTGAAACCTGAATGCACCAACAAAGTCTCTGCATATGCCTGAATTATATAATAACAATGTCACTTTGATAAAACAAAGAAAGTCAACAAAATGTTCACAACATTAAAGGTGTAAGTCTGTGCAAGTTGGTTTTTCAACTGTAAGTGAAAGAACTTTCTTTTACCTATCAATTACTTCCTATTACATATCAATCTAAAAGCCAACACTTGGAAAACACAACGGAAAAGGTTGGGATGTTCAAACTTGTAAAGATATGCAGAATCATCATGAATCGTATTCCAACCTGAGATCCTCACTTTACAACCAGTCAGACAGCGTTTGCCTGTGTAAGCTAAGTTCCTTTGCTAAAGGGCACTTTGAATGATCTATTCAAGCTGCTATTCAACGTTCCAATCATAAACCTGTGTCTCCTCTAGGCTTCACATTCTTTCTTTCCTGTACAGATGTGGTTAAACCTGACCTGACTATCAATGATCTCCACTGACTTAGAAACTTGTACTGTAGAAGGAAACACAAGCAGCCTAAGCAGATTGTAGTTCTTGTGATCTCCACATGGTTTGTAGCCCAGAGGTGTAGTTACATTTCTGAGGATGTGCACATATACACCGTCTTATTGTGACTTCAAATACAGTGTAGTTATGGTGGCTATTGCAATTATAATAGCCAAGAATTATAAGTCTTCCGTCTGTTTTAATTCTGACTGAGAGCGTTTCATTATTAAAAGCTGTGTCTTCAACTTTCCGTCAAGATGTTGAGATTAAACAAACACTTGTTCGGGCCCAAAACTTAAAGCAATGCCCCGTATCCCCCGGTTCATTTGCTGGGAGGCTCAACAACGAGATTGATGCCAGTGGAACCTCTAAAATATGTGCTTTACTGCCTTGCTAGTGAAGCCAGTGCTGTGTGTCTAACACAAACCAATACATTAAGGCACTGAGGTGAGGCTAATGCAAGAATGCTGACTGGCTAAGTGCCTTGATGGATGCCTTCATGGACCAGTGTGCCAGCCAGGTTTTACACAGAGAGTGATTGATGGCATCACGGATGACAGACAGACTAATGATTTGGACAAGCTCCTTAATTAAACATCAATTAGGAAACACATATTCAATTCCCTCCTCCACTCCCATCGCCTAAACGATTTTTTTTCTTTCTCTTTCCTTATGTTCTTTTCTTTCTCTGTTTTCTCAGGCGGGCTCACATACATATACATGCATATTTATTTTTTCCTTTAGAAGATGCAGATGACATAAATATGGGAATAATTAAGTGAGAAAATTAATTTATAAACCTTCAGATAGTGATGAATACATTTGCATAAAGGTTGTTTAATTAGCTTTTCTCTCATTTATCAAACATGTCTGAAAGACGTCAGGGAGATGACAGGATAGAGAAATGCTGCCCCCACACACACACACATCACAATTAGTAGATATCTGTAAATCATTGTCGTAACAGTACCCACATATGCAACTATTTTGCTTCAATATGTTTTTGCTTACATATCATAACATGAAGCAAGCAAGCAAGTACACAAAGTTGGCTTGTTATAACCATACTTGTCTGGCTCTGAGCTAGCTTCAGGGCTAATCTGCCAAGACAGAAATGAATAATCAATAGGAGAGAATAGGAAATGAGCATCACACAGAAATTCTGCTCTACATGATTTGACAAGAGAGCACTGAAGCCAAGGGTTATGTCGATACACCATTGCACAAATACAATTTATAAGATTCAAGTCTGTGTGAGAATGTGTTTGTACGAATATGCCTAAATGTTGTTGTTTTGTGTGTATGTGTGTGTGTGTGTGTAAATCAGAATCAGTGTCATGTATCATTTTAATATCATTCAGATGGTGAGTATGTATGTGTGGAAAAAGAAAACTGTCAAGAAGTCAAGTATCCGTTCTTAGAAAATGTTGCGCCTATAAATCACTTTCAGGTTTGATGACTGAACAACTGATTGAACCTTTTTCTTCAAAGGTTTCTTTATAAAAACTACTACTTTGTAGTTATGGCTATGATTTCTATAGGCTATGATAAAACTGTCATTGTCATTGCAAAGGAGTGGGAGCAGTTGAACCAGGAAGTTGAATATGTCTGTGAATTTGTTTGTTGCAGTGTTTGCCTTCACGTTCTCTTTCAAATAAATTTGTTTAAAGAACAATTTAACAACCCTTGACATTTTTAAGACGTATAATAGGAACTGGATATGGTGTTCGTTCCTATGAAAGCTGCTCAGTGGTGCATGAAGCCAAAAAACCCACATCCCGCTGTAAAGAATTTACCCAGGTGAATGCATACTGCGCAAGGCAAGGCAAGACTTTGCCTGGCAGAGCCGGTTAACTTCTGGTTCAGCCCTCCGATAACCTGAATGGGAATAAATTTAATCTTGCAGCTCTTCTAGACTTTCAAAATGTTATCGGACTGAATGGATCAAATTTGGGGGTTGTGGCTCTTAAAAAAATATAAAAATGTATCGTTATATTTAACGGCCACTGGTGTCACAGTGTAAGCTTATGGGGAAAAGTATTTTTGAGCCTTAGTGCATCATGCCACTGCTGTAATTACACGGTTTGGCCACTATGTCCATTTGGCTTTGGTGGTTACAGGTGCAACAGAGCCATACCCATCAAAGATAGAGATGTATAAAGATGGCATTCAACATGGTGGACTCCATGGAAGGGGACCCACAGCGTCTGTAGAAAAAGAGTCTCATTCTAAGGGACTGAATACACAACAATTCCTATATTCAGGTGATTATACACTAATGAAAACATACCTATGAATATTCTATTACATTTCTGCCAATAGATTCTCCTTAATGTTACACACTGGACCTTTAAGTTTCTCTATGCAACATTTATGAACTTCAGACTGCTTGTGCTCATTACCGCATCTGACTTCTTTTTAGGAACGTTTAGCCACTTTCCCAGATCTCTATAATTAATTTGTGAAATGTTTATTGATAGAACTTATTGCTAAAACTACAGAAAAAAGGGGTTGCGATGAACCTGAATTGACCTTTAATAGCTGACGGACTGTCTAACTCTCTTGCTTACTGTATGTTTAGGTTATTTACTGACACATCTCTCTTCTCTGCCTTCTTATCCTCCTCTTTCATCTACTTTCCCCTCTGTCCTCAGACCTCCTGTCAGACTGCAGCGTGAATGTTTTCTGCTTTATAAAGAGCAATTGGCTGCAGAACTCCACTTTTCATGAATAATGTGATGCCATAGACATATGTGGCTAATATATATTACATCGCTACATTATTACTGGTATATATTACTGCTGATAGTACACAGAGCTAATATAAATTATTCATTAGTCATTATTCATATTATGCTGAATCACTCTCCTGACACAACTTGGCCATGCTCACTAGCTCTCTCTCTCTCTCTCTCTGCCTTCAACTTTTTTTAATTTCCTTTTGTCAGTCCGTTCTTCTCTTAATCTCTCTCCTGCACAGCTTTCACACGAACAAATAAACAAGAATTTTCGTTTATGCCGCTGAGGGACTGTGTGTTTTATGTCAGCAGGCTTCCCATCTTCCCACTCTTGAACAAGCAGGATACACACACACACACACACACACACACACACACACACACACACACACACACACACACACGAGAGAGAGAGAGAGAGAGAGAGAGAGAGAGAGAGAGAGAGAGAGAGAAAGCACGGCAGTGGCAGTGAGAGAGGAAAGGGAGAAAATTGGAAACAAGACAGAAGGATGGAAAAAGGAAACCTAAACAAAAGCAGGAAAGAAAGATGTTAAATAGAAGGCAAGTGCATGAAAGGGAAATAAGAGAAACAAATGAAACAACATAAGAGTGAGAAAAGAGGAAGAGAGGGGGAGAAGGTAGAGGTATGCAGCTGAGAAAACAGGTAATGTTGAAGAGAAGATGAACCGAAGAGCAGCACTTGTTCTCTTTAACCTGCAACACCCTGACACTGCATACAGATATGTGCGTGTATTTCCACTCAATCAATGTTTACAGCCTATAGGTCCTATTTTCACAGTTCTGGACATCTTTCTTATCAGTTGTGGTAACTTTTCACTCCATCAATTCTGGAACTGGCAACAATTCTTATAAAGAGTCAAACAGGGCAAGGAGCATGTGCAGTCACAATTGGACCAGTAATAAACCAGCACCCTGTTTAGCCATATCATCCAAACTACTCTTTTGTGACAAATAAGTTGTTAAAAGTTAAATCACAAAAAAAAGCAACATTAAGTAATTGATAGAGACAATTATTGACAATTTGATGACCAAACCTAGAAATAAGATCTAGGTTGTAAAAGAGTAATTTTACAGCTGTAAGTGCCCTATAATTAAACTGTTGATGCTTATGTACAACTAGTGCCTCATTTTTATAAACAGTTCACAATTTCCAAACTAATTAAGTGATTTTATTACCAAGGTTATTAGATTTAAAGCCACACTAATGGACATTTTAGATTGCTAAAGGGTCAAATAACCATGTAAAATGGGAAAGGGGTATATCGTAGTGACAAACCGACAGAGTATTATCACCAACTCTGCAGTTAACCTCAGCTATACAGAGCGTTGTAGTGTTATTCAACTCAGTGTTTTGATTTTAGGACCCATAACTTTACTGTTTTGGCTCAGTGTCAATGCACACATTGGCCATTACACCTTTAAGTCAATGTTGTCTTTTGTCCAAAAGTCACTCGATACTGCTGTGAATGAATTGTGCACTGATTTTGCTCCGTTCATAATATAGTACATAATCACAAATACATCCACCACCACTATTGTTTTACTGCACCGGCTCAAGATGGATTACTCTGTCTGTGTGTGTTGGAGTGTGCGTGTGTGTGTCTGTGACTTAACAGTGATAGATTGGCAGCTCAACACTGATGCTTTCAACCACATAGTACTACGTATGATGGCATCAAGCTGTCTCACATGCTCATCCACACAGATTAAGTTTAGCTGAATGAGAATACTGGCACACATTACATGCATGCTCTGTATAGTATGAGTGCATCTCATCAATCAGTCACTCATATGGACAAATGCACACAGATTTTAGATCCTCTAGAAGAAGATGAAAAAGGATTATTTCACTGCAGCCAAAAATGCTTCATCTCACCTATACTGAAAACTAATGCCACAAAGAGTCATAAATTCCTGTCTGTCGCCATCTCTGTCCCACAGTCTGCAATCTGTCTGCCTGCTCCTGTCTGTCTCTAATTGTCCATCAAGCTCTCCATCTGTGTTTGTCTCCATCTTTCAGTCTGTTCGGCCCTGAGGCCGTTTCACAGGGGAGGGAACAGTTTATCCAGCCTGTGAGCCTAATAACTCTCCTTCCCCATCGACCTCGTTAGGATATGGTCTATTTGCAGCGAGTGAACATGTGTTTGTGCGCGAGGGTAAATGTGTGCATGCCGGGCAAAGTCAGGATCTAATTAACTCCTGGAACTGTAGTGCGGATCTCACATAGACCGATCCATGCACACATCACTAGTGTTGGATGAAGACTTTGCATCTTCAGAAGCATATTTTAAGAAAAGCATCCTTGTGTTCAGAAAGCAGAGGCATCAAACTATCGCCTAGGAGCCCTTAGAAGATAATTTTCCCATTAATAACTCTCTGTAAAGTATTAATACTTTATGTTAAAGTGGGGAAATGTAAAGCTTCATGCGCATGTGTGTGGTGCGTGTGTAGGCATTTGATAATCTTCTGTGTTTGCCCATTAAGTCGGAAAGAAGTTACAGCACAACCTTCATTAGGCAGCTGCAAAGGGGAACTACAGCATCATGGTAATCTTGCTAAACAGGGAAAGTAGACCAGAGAGCTTAAACTATTATGAGAGGATTTTCTCTCAGAGTTTGCACTACACACATCCTTTATAGTCTCATTCTCACCTGGATGAGAGTCGTTCTTTTCCTTCGTAAAATGTGCCTCATTTCTGAAAGATGTGATTTAAACAAAAAACTACCATAATTTAATGATTGTATTAATGGGTTCAAGTGATTCTGTATTGCTGTGGTTGCACTTCACTGCCTGTATCTGCACCGTGTGTTTCCCCATATTTAGTAAGGTTCAAAGACCTCTGACTGAGTGTTATTGGACCCATTAAACCTAGCATGCAACACTAGATACAGCCATAATAAGCAAAGCAAGTGCAAACTGCACAGTTGCATAAAATATACATTATTACAAATAGCTTTGCAAATAGCTCTTCTCAGATAGCTATCCCAACATAATTATCTAAATGTAAGCACTGATGTAAAAGTCTGCCTCAGTTATAGATTTATTTGCCATAGTTACAGTGAAATATAACAAAATGATATGGCTGATTCGTTTTTGTGACCATGTGGACAGACAAAGATTTGACTAAGTGCAGTGGGAATATAAGTGAGACAAAGACCCTAATGACTACAGAGCCATTTGTGTGAATAGTAATCTTGCATAGGTTTCCTGTAGCATTATAAACTGACAATTCACTCCCCTAATTTCTGCTGTGTAAATATTCAGTTCATATATTTATATGGCGCTTTTTCAATACAGTTTCACAATATCTTCATGCCAATAAAGCCCTTTAAATTTGAATTTGACAGGAAGAGATAACTAGAATAAGTAGAGACAAGGCACGAGAAAGTGAGAGAGAGAAATGAGTGAAGATTGACAGTCAACACAGTAATGAAAGATCGCAAAAGCCAAGAAAAAGAAAGATAAATATTGGTGTAAACACGAGCCGCAACCCATAAGGGAGAAAAGACAAAGAAAAAAAAAACATTGGCCAACATTGTAACAACCTTGTTTCCTGTTCACACTGCACTTTAATTCCTGTGTGTGTACCTGAGGCTTATAGCTCCTATCACAACCAATGCTATTCACTGGTGGAATAGATTCAGTGATGGGCCCAGGTGGAAGTGTGTGGACAGAATATGTGTGTTTGTGAATAGGCCTTTGTGTCTGCCTTTTGCTCGTGTATGTATATATGTGTGTATGTGTGTGTGTGTGTGTGTATTTGTGTGTGTGGGACAGACACCTGTCCCAGTGTGTTTGTCTCCAGAGAAATACCAGAACAAGGACGTGATGATTTGAGAGATCAGCCAGAGTCACAGTGCGGCGAGTTAGAGCCACCAACCGTTCATTTTCTATGAGGGGCAGTGAATCCATCTTGCAGAGCATGATAGGATTTATGGGCAAAATCTTCTGACTGTGACCTGGAAGGGGTGGAAAATTGCAGCACGATAACCAATCACATCTGAGATCTGTCATGTATTTGATGTATTTATATTTCAGCCTTCATCATTTTACTGCCATTTTATTCCAATTAGGCACAGATCCTGCTCTGATCTGTTTTCCATGGGTGATCACAGCGAAACCAAATTCCAACAACCATGAAAGCAAACCATATTTCACTGCGAGTTCTGTATAATAGCTCAGGTTAGCAGATCCATTATAAAAAAGGGCATGTGGATGTGTGTGACAAAGCTCGCAAGACGTATACACACCTGCATCTTTACAGAAACAAGGCCACTGGGACTTGAGGATCAGGTGTCAAAGTATCACATTAATTAACACAGAGCTTGAGTACTCATCCATGATTTTATCTGCAGCCACTAGGCATGTTGGTGTGTGTGAGCATGTAAGTGTGCATGTAGGCTTATCTATGATCTGGTGTCTGCCTCTGTCAGCTTCCCCCTCGGGCATCAGTTTTTACCTGACTGCACGCTTTCAACTGAACAGATTTTATTTCAGTATCCGAGTTGTTCTGGCTGATGCTTACGAGCATATCAGCCACGCTTGAGAAAAGAAAAAAATATATTTGTACTATGCTCAGAGGGAGTGTGAGTGCCTTGGATTTCCCTTTTCTTTTGTGCTTACTGTTCTCTTTATGAAAGATGAAATGATGAAAGATGAAAGTTGAGGTGATGTACTCTAAATAACTATTAAAATGAATTTACTGGACTGGAGAACAGGTGTCTGGCTCTGCCAGCTGTAGCGGTAATAACATAACTATTAGAAAAATCACAAATACCCCCACTGACAGAGATCTTAACAACTACAATAGTGTTCGGTGTGTTTTTGCTTTCCACAGAATACTGGGAATGTTTCCATAAAATAAGCATTAGCTTCATGTAACTTGTTCTGCACTCACGCAAGAATCGAGTTAAAAAAAATTTCTAACAGGTGGGACTGGAAGACAGAAGCAAAGAAGTTGCATAAGTCATGTAGTGAAAGAAAGCCTCAGGTGAAGACCGACTGATGAAACAATGATGCACTCATTCATCGTCAGACAAAACCAAACAATTGCTCGGAATTGCAAGACGGGATACAAAACGTGTGACGTTAACCTTAAACTAATTCAAAGTACACATTTTTACTATGCTGACAATGGCACCACTGATGGTACGTTCAACATATCAAAAATATAACTTCACACTGTTAAATGCAAAAAGCTCATATGGTGTTTTTCTCCTAGTTTAACTCCTAGTTTAACAATAATACAGCAGATGTTCACATTTTATTGAGAGCAGAAGAGAGAATATTACACACTCAAGTACTGTACTCAAGTACCAATTTGAGGTACTCCTACTTTATTATTATTTCCATGTCAGCTACAGTACCTTATACTTCTACTCCACTACATTTGAGAGGGAAATATTGTACTTTTTTACTAAATCACATTTGACAGCTTTAGTTGCAAGTTACTTTACAGATTAAAATTTTATAGACAAAATATATGATCATCTTACAGTATATGAAAAATCTAAATGAGTTCCACTTTGAGTAGACAGACTAGTTACACATTAACCTTACTATTATGTTGAAAGAATTACATCCATTATGTGGGTTGACTTCACTTAGGACTCCAGTTTAGGAGAGTTAGTGCAGCCGTAATGATATATTTTAATTTATGCCCTATAGATATAGTAGTATAACACTCATGGGGCCATTTTCCTGAATTACTATTACTTCTCTTTACATACATTTGGCTCATTTTACTTGTAATGGAGTATGATATAACTGTTACAACAATAAAGGATCTGAATATTTCTGGTTTTGGAAGTGAGGTAAAGACAAAAGGTGTTTTCACAGCTCTGATATTAACTGTAGACTGCTGTTGTTTATATTTGTTATAATCTTAATGCGTCTTATCGGTTTGTCCTCTCTCATTTGTAGTTTTGCCTCCATTATTCTTGTATTTTATTATCATTTCTTTGTCTCTATGCTTGTAATCTTTGCATCCAAACATTATTTCAATCCCTTTTCCTGTTAATTTTCTTATATGCACTTGTTGACACCATCTCTCTTTCTGTTTGTCTCTCCCTCTTAGCCCAATCACATGCAACAATCACACTCATTTCCACATCCTCCTATCAGCTGTGTCACCACAGTGACCTTGAGCAGCAGGCTGCTGATTGGTTTCTATGTTGATGATTTGGAGGTCGTGAACCCCAGCACTTGGAATTAATGGACTCTGTCGCACGACTACAGGGCCCCTCGACACATACACGCCCACATACACAGATGCCACGGCTAGTAATAGACGGTCAATGGGAGTCACAGCCCTTACAAACCTAATTATGTGAACTAATGGCAGGCATCAGCCAGGGAATACTCAGTGTGGCGCACGCACATAAACATACAGACTCAATCACAGCAGCATGGGGTCATATAGAACCAACAAGGTGATCATGGACATACATACAGGTAATGTCCATTGGCATCACTTAATCGGATTTATGTGTGACATTTTTTTGTGTAGCCAGTGGCAGCTTCGGGTACTGTGAAAGTGCACACACAGCACAAGACACACAGTTTACACATCAGTAGCAGTGCTTGGCCCAGTGTAAAATAACAGGCTGCAGGCATCTTGATATGACAGCAAAATGCAGGTCAAACCACACATATCACCAACACGCACCCAAAAAGTGACAAGAAGAAGTGCCTACTACAGCAGAGATACACACACACACACACACACACACACACACACACACACACACACACACACACACACACACACACACACACACACACACACACACACACACACACACACACACACACACACAAAGACAGGAGACTAAATTACCGTATTTACAAGCACAGACTCCAACAATTAATTAATTTCCCTTTTAGCTTTGAGAACACAAACAATTGTTCACGTTGAGTTGTACTGCTCCTTGGAGCCTAATAGCTAGTGTGATGTGTGCTTTAAAAGGTACTTATTAGAGACAGCAGTGCTCTCTAATATATATATATATATACATACATACATACACACACTAATTAAACCCCTATGCTTGTCCCTGTTGACAAATCTTTGGAGCCAGGATGCTCCAATGAAACCTTAGACAATCCACAGTGATGTGGTAAATCTGCACAGATTTTTGTAGGCTGGTCTAATTGGAAAAGGAAAGAAAGATGGGTTGATTTTAGAGGGAACTAGTTTCTCTGGTCACTACACTCTGGTGAAAAGTTGAAGCTGCTTATAGATGTCAGAGAGAGATATAAAACAAAAACAAACAAAAAAAAAACACTATAGTTTTTGGATTTCTTAAGCTGGAAGCTACATTGATCAGCATTTACCTAGTCCTTCTTTTCAATCACACAAATAGAAGATTGACATGGAGCAAGATACAAGTTGATGTGGTGGAAGGATGAGAGAAGACCAATTAGAAGTGACCATCTGCCAACTTTGTTAGAGGGTAAAACTTATTACCCTCTATAGAAAAGTTGAAACACCTCTTCACAAATTGGCAAAAAGATTCGTTACAGCCTCTGTTACAAGTGTAAAACCACTCACTCTAACTAGGAGCATTGTTATCTCTTTTTGTGTCTGTACTACAGAGCAATCCAAACAAAGTACACTGAATTACAGTCTGAAGAGACATTACTACCTGTTTTGGCTATCATTTTGAGTTTCTTTTTGTTTTTACCTGTGCATTTCTTCAGGCTGCCAGGCCGTTTACCGTGCATCCCCAGCTTACAGTTGAAGTTTTCTTCCCAGAACTCGGCGAACCAAACATTTCTTCTGTTGTTGGACAGCGAGCGGCTACGGAAATACCGATCAAACGCTGTAAAAAAAACAAAACAAAGAAACACAGAGAGGGCAAGAGTTAAAATACATAGGGTGAAGAGGGGTTTTTCTGTTTCCTTTTTGAAACTGTTCTGAATACATCCGCCTGTCCACAAAGAGGATGAACCACTATCATTCTGATTAAAAAGGTCTTCATTTCAACTGAGCCTGTCTGTACTTAAGAATTAGGTGTTCATAGCAGTGTAATACGTTTTGACTCAGAAAGGAATGTGTTATGAATAGCCTATGGATCTAAATTATGACTGAAAAGCCTTTTCTGTGGAGCCATCCAGTGTAGGAGAGCTCCCATCAAATACTGAAGCCACGAGGAGGGAGAGCAAACATTTTAGAATGAGCTTTCACAGTCTACGTTGGCAACTTGTCCAATTTAATAAGCAGAGAGGAGGAGAGCAACGGGAAAGAACACGTTTCTCCACTCACAGGAATGGAAATACCTGTCAAAGGCTGGCAGGCTGAGATAAAGAGATGGGCGAAAGAAAAGAGGAATGAGGGAGATAAAAACACTCCTTGTACATGTACAACTTTGCTCATACCACATTTAATTGGGTACACAGCTTTTCGCTTTGTTGTCTGTGAGGAAAAGATGGCAAAACTGGATTTTGTATTAGACTTCCTCTCAATATTGCTTTAGAACTGGCCTTAACATAGTCAGTGGTGTGTTGGCTACTTGAACACAGCAAGAGTTATTCACTGTTCCGATGGACCTCAGGTCTGCCCCAAGAAGACTGCAAAGAAGTATTAAACTTGCCTAATAAAGAGAAAGTGTCATTTCCAACACCACTGGGACAGTAGTGCAGGGCAATACAGTGCACATGAAACAAACCACAGAGACTGGGGAAATCACTGGGGACTGTCAGACTGACTTGGACAGCCTGTGCCATGCCTGACTCGCTGTAAAAGCTGACAAGAGCTGCCTTGATTAATCTCCTCTGCTGTCAGGAAAATGGGACCGGAGTGCACCTGTGTAGCTCAATTGATACTTAGACAGCTGGGAACAGTGGGTTCACTCCCTCTGTAGCACAACAGGTAGCAGCACATCAACTGGGATCACAAGCTTCTCATTGTGGTCACAGATGTAATGCTAATAAAAATATAAGCATTTGCGGTACAGTGTGGTTCTTAAGACGACATAGAGTTTAAGTTGGCAGTTGTTTGGGGACACTGGACTCCAAAAGTTCCTGCGGTAAAATGGTTCATTTGCTTTCCTGTGGTATGCTGTACTCTAATTATGAAGATGGAGTGAGAAGACAGTTAGCTTAATCTGACAACCAAACCTTGATGTCATGACTTCAGTAAGTGTTTTTATATTTGAAGACAGCTGGTACCAGGTACTGGTTTCAGGCTTTGTGCTAAACTATGTTAACCGCCCCATGGTTTCTAGCTTCATATTTAAAGGTCTTATATGTAGGAGTTTGTGGCAGTCTAGCAGTGTAATTACAGACTGCAACTCCCTCACTTCACCCACCCCTTCCACACGCAAAAGAGCAACTATGGTGGTAGTGAAAATGTGGAAGCTCCTATCTGGAGCTGTTGTTTGGTTTGTCTGTTCTGGGCGATTGTAGAAACATGGCAATTCAACACGGCTGACACCATCGAAACAAACAGCTCTTTCTAAGGTAACAAAAACACAATGATTCTTATTTTCAAGTGATTATACACTAATGAAAACATAGTTATGAATATTACATTCCATGTTTGCCAATAGATCCTCTTAAATGTTACACACTGGACTTTTAAGAATGATGTGACAGTTCTTTTTCATCTAACTCTTGGCAAGAAAGCAAATAAGCCCATTTCCCAAGCGTTATTCCTATTCTTTTAAATAAAAAAGTATTTGTGGAATATGCAATGTTTTAAGCGCACTATGAACAGAACGGTTAGTAGGCTTAAAAGGTCAAATACAATGACAAAATAGGGAATGGTTGTATTTTCAAAATGTAGTACCCTCAGGAATGTGAATATGCATTTGTTATGGAAATTCTCTGTAATAAAGACAAACTTCCCAAAGAGAGAATTGTCTTTTCAACAGTTTATTGCAATCTCCATTCAATCATTTGTAAATGGACCCCCCGCTTGTCATGTTGAGAGATACTGTGTTTAAGTTCATCAGTTGTATTTCTACATGCAGTCTTGTGCATCACAGAGCATTTTGTGCCACAGCGGTTGAACACTTTCACACAAAAACAAAAGAGACTAAGAATCTCCCTGTGATTCTTCTTGGCCAAAAAGACGGTGTAACATAAGAGAGTGCTCATAATAATAAAATAATAACACTATATATTTCTATTATAGGCTTGAAAATGACCTTAGAGTTGAATCATCACCTCTCTGGTTTAGTGTCAACAGAAACAGAACATTGCATCAGATTGTCAGGTATACCTAATAAATTGGTAACCATGCACAAAGGCTTCATTAGTTGTACACTGGCTCTGTCACTCATAACTCCTCTGAAGACCCCATAGCGTGTTCCCTCATGTCGACTAGCCAAAGCTGACTTTGATTCATTTAAACCTCTACATAAGCTCTTCTCTCCCTCACTTTCAGTTTATATCTTGTCCCCTTTATGTCCCTCCAGGAGTCAATTATCTAATAGGGAGCTCTGACAGGGAGTAAATGAGGATATCCTCCCTGGCCTAATGGCAAAAACTTGTTGCCCGCTGGGATCAAGAGTGAACATGAGTGTATTTTACTTTCTGTTTCTGGTCTTTCCCTTGTTCGCTTAATTTGATCTTTTTGATTTCGAACACACACACACACACACACACACACACCTTCAGCTTCTTTTTACTTGTCACACATTTGTGTGGAGGGAGTAGGGGTGCTGATGAAAGTTTTTGGCAAGAGATCACCATTGATCTACAGTCAGTTACTGATTGTATCTTCAATCAAATTAGGGCATGGCTTCATTGTATGCGTCTTTACACACACACACACACACACACACACACACACACACACACACACACACACACACACACACACACACACACACACACACACTTCTTACCATCCACAGATGCTCGTTTGGGAAGAATTGTGATGGCTCCTCCGGCCACTCTCTCCTGGCCAATCACGGGAGAGATTTTGGACCCCCAGCTGTCTGAACCTACCCACAGGAAGTGACCTGTCTGGTTGTTCCTTTTAGCTGCGTCCAGTACCCGTCTGTTTGAGACAAGAGCAAAGAATTTAGGTGTTTACGTAAAACAGGAACAACAAAAAGCAGTGGTGGCGGTAGGTGGCTCTGGCTGGATACCGCTGGTGGCTATATGTGCTTTTAGTGTCCCACTGATGGAGATAATGAAGTCACAGCTAATGATCATAAGGATAATACAAAGGAAATACTTGACTGAATGCAGCTGATTAACTAATTACAATTAATGTAACTGTTTACTTGTCACACTATCAGTAGAGTAACATCAATGCTGTTATTACAGTCGCTAAGGAATAGTCAGTTTGTCATTACTGTTTTTAAATGAAAGTGGCATGTAGGTATCATGTAGGTAATTAAGATCATAGAATAAGTCGAAAATAGAACAGAATATGTATCACTATATTATGTAAGTAATAGCGGCAGAAAAATATGAGCAGTGGCAGCGGGGGACTTGTTTAAGGGCGTAGCACGCACCGTATGTCATCCTCATTAGCGAACATGATGACGGCCCTGGCATTGGAGGTCTCCAGCAGGCGTCTGATGATCTTGTCAAACTCCCCTGGCCTGGGCTCACGTGGGATCTTCAAGGACTGTGCAATACACACACCACCTGGGACAGAAAGAGGGACAGAGAAAGACAGAATCTATTAACTGTTTTTTAGTCACCGGTTTGCATTCCTCCATTTTGTATTCATCACTCATATTTTGTCACTTTTTACCCAGTTTATAAAACTATGTTCTAAACCTTCATTCCTCTTCTCTGGTGCGTGGAAGTGATGTGGTTTTACACAACCAGCAGCCTCAGCACTTTGAGATACATATGAGAATAAATGGACGGTAACAGTAACAGTAGCAACCACCATAAGAAATTTGAGAAAAACTGCAAGATGTAGTGTTACTGGCCAAGTGATTTTAGAGAATGCCAACCCACCACAGCAACAAGCAATGAGACAAGCACCATTTAACATCAGCATCACAGATATAGTCCCAATTTAAACATTCATGCCAAAAAAACACAAAAACATGGAGCAGGGATATAAAAGAAACAAAAGGTTGGAAGAGAAAGGAGTAAGGACGATGGACACGGGAGAGAAAAACTAGTTGTAGAAGAGGAAGGTTGATAAAGAGAGAAAGTGGAAGAGTAAGAGGGGGAGGAGGAGACATATAGTGGGGAGGAAAGAGTTAGATAGCAACGGAGGGCAGGATGGTAAGTGAAGGAAAAGAAAGTTAAAGATGGAGGTGTGGATCGCAACAGTGAAAACGCAAGGGAGAAAGATGAATGGGGCAAAGTTATGATTCAAAATAACAGCACTGTGCACAGTGTCAGGAAATATTCTCTGTACCCACTTCACACTCCTTCATTTCCTATCGTTGAGGATGACGACAATAGAAATCACAGCAATATTAGTCATTTCACTCACAATATGTGATAATGAGGAGCGTTACTCTCTCTCTCTCACACGCACACACACACACACGTTCAACCCTAGAAACATGGGCACAAAATAGATGTAATCGTTTTTGAATGAGATTCAGTCTTGAACAAATGGGCGCAAACATAAAAATCACTCTCACTCTCACTCTCACTCTCACTCTCACTCTCACTCTCTCTCTCTGAATCCAACATCCCATACTGCTTTGCACTAATCCCGACTTTATATTTAAGCTCTGTTCTGTTAATTAGCTCCGCTTCATTAGATCATTAGCCCAGCTCAAGGTGTAAAGGTGTGTGTGTGTAAGTGTGTAGGATTATGCCATTGTCATATATTTCATCTGCTTTATCCCAAACCAGGGCACAATAAGCCTGACTGAGTGTATACATGTCTTGTGTGTGTGTGTGTGTGTGTGTGTGTGTGTGTGTGTGTGTGTGTGTGTGTCTACGTGTTCAATTTTGTTGTTTGTTTGTACGCATTTGTGTGTGAGAGAGTGTGAATGATGTCCCCTTTCCTCTCCCTGCCTGTTCCAGCCCATTTATTGAACATCTGTACAGTTTGTCACTTTCACTATATCACACCCCTTAATCACACACAAACACACACACACACACACACACACACACACTCGTACCCATGCAGACGCACGTATACCAGCGCGCATGGCTGTAATACTCATTAGCCTCAAATTAAAAGCCTCTCAAGGATAATCAGTACAGTGACAAAATATGCATAGGCAACCCCATCTACCCCTCACACACACACACACACACACACACACACACACACACACACACACACACACACACACACACACACACACACACACACACACACACACACACACACAAGACAAATACTTGGAAGTTAAGAATACTTTCTCAAGGATAACCTACAGCTTTATTTTGCATACGTAAACACAGACAGGAAATTAAGAGGAAACAAGGCATACGGTGTGGATGCTGATGTTTGCATTCCCTCTCTATTGTCCTTGGAGCAGCGTAAAAGTGATTAAATCATTGTTTGTTTTATGGCCCATCATCATCAATAACTGTTCCCACAGAGAACAGATTTCCCAGATAAAGACAATATCAAATCCTGTCTGTGCATCTGCTTGTTTACGTACACACATGCACACCTGACAGCAAGTGTCGCAGCCAAAATCCACTGCTATCCCTAAAGCACACCTCGTCTTTGATGGTGCCAAAAAAAAAAGCAGCTTGTTAAAAGCGAACGTCAGTTATTAGAGCGCACCGTTGCGGCTCTGTTGAAAGGAAAGCTGCGAGGTCAGGTCAGGAGAAACATCGTCTTTTTATCATATATTTTTTTTATCACTCACAGGATGTCTAGTTGAAAGCAGAAGTTGTTGAATAAAAAGGCGGCTTTGGAAGAGAGAGATTCAACATTACACCCCCCCCTCACCCACACACACACACAACACACCAGACAGAAGGTTTGCTTCACACTGCAAACTGAAAATGGAGGAAAAAAAAGAGAGAGACCAAAATCTTGTAAACAATAATACCTGAGCTATTTTTGAAGCCATGCTTTTGTGTCGTCTGTTGAGGTTGAGCGGAAAGCTCCCAGTGCGAGATAAAAGTTTGGTCAGATGTGAAAAAGTGTTCCTGTGAACTACAAGCCCTGGTATTGATTGCAGTGAAGATCTGGGTTAAAAAACCTGCATCTCAGGTACCTGACATAGCGTGAAAGCTTTCTGTGGGCGGAATCAAATAACTATCCTCCGCCAATTCATTTCCAAGTAAAGAAACTGGAGCAGATAGCATCAGATACTCAAAATCAGAGGAAAAAACATGGCAGTAAACATACGATTTGGCAACATGTCTATAATGTCCCTCATTTTCAGACAAAGAGACATCAGGAAGAACTTTTTAACCGTAGCATCACTTGTAATGGACGGAACAGTTCCCCCCTCCGAGCCCCAACAGCACTATCTGCAGGCTCATAACTTGGCTGATTGTGTAAAAACTGGATAGTTAATTGTTCAGCGACATCACGGCACAGGCCGGGCATACTAATGTGTTAGAAATTCTCTTTATTCACTTCAGATAAAAGAATGGTCTCAGCTGTAATGGATCATAGTCATAGCCAGTTTATTACATAATTCGGCAATTGTAGCACATTGACAACAGGCTAATTGAATTACGAGCTCTTCATCTGATGAGCAGCAACACACCGAGCTCTCAGTTTATCTCTAATAACCTGATTATTGGGGCTTCAAATTGTGGAATAGAACGTGACTGAATCCTAATTCCTTCAGTCTATTCCTGTGTACCTGTGTGTTGCTAGTTTATTTAGCTCTCTGGTATATGTGGGAAGCATATATTCGTGGGCCTAAATGACTGTTCTTGTGCAGGTGTCAACCAGTGAGCTGGAGTGCGTACAGTAGCCTGCATCTATCTGTCCCTTCTGCAGCCATTTAAAAAAAAAAAAAAAAAGATGCAGGGTGCATGCTGGGATGATAAATGTGATGTTAAGTGTGCCTAGTGCTTCTCCAAATGAAGCCCTTATAGTCGGTAATTAACTCCATTCTGTTTTGAGATTAAATTCATTTCGTTTCAGGACGGGAAACACCGCTGTCTCAACGTTTAATTAACAATCTGCTTCCCTCCCACACTCTCCACTCTCTCTTTCTTTCTCTGCACCATTTCATCCATTAACATGAATGGGCAGGGAAAGAAATTACTCATCATTCTCACTGTTTGTATCTCGTTCCGGTCACTTCTCACCTTCAGCTTGTCAAACTTTTCAGGGAATACGTCGCCAAATTATTTAAACAATGTGAGAAAAAGAACAGGAGAAGGAAAATAAAAACAGTGCTCTATTACCTGGAGAATTTTACAACACATTTATTATAGTGTACAATAAATTGCACCATGGGTTTTTCTGTCACACAATTAAGAACCTTTAAACACACAGAAAGTTAGCAAGGCTGCAAGCGTGTTGGTGCTGGAAGCTTGGACATTCTCAGTTACATGGAGACCATAACATGCATGCAACAAACAACAATAGACTGCATAAAAATATGAACTGTGTGGCAGGAGCAGGTGACTTGCACCTCAATCCTGGACGAGATAGAGCTGCTACTGGCAATCATCACCTTCTTCTCCACTTTCATCCTATATATCTTCTGTTTTCCCCCCTTCTTCTCCTTCTCTTTTCCCTCTCCATCTTTGTTTCTTTTCTTCCCCCTCCCCTTTATTTGCAGTATTCATCTTCAAATTCATACACGTATCTTCCCTCTTTCACACTCCGCTGCATCTTCCAGCTATTTTAAAAGCATTGTTTGAAAAGATGACTCCAGTAGCAGTAATTTGCATCACTCCACACGCCGCACAAAACCTCCATTCAACACAGTGCAGGAGGAACCCCACAAACTCACTGATACACTCATACATCCTGAAATGTATTTATATCGGAATTACGGCTTCAGCACACACAGACAGTAATGTGGTTTCCTGCTAAGCAAGATGAGTAATGAGAGTAACTTTAAAGCTAGCTGCCCTTATACCACTGGCAATGGAGTGTCTGTGTGTGTGCACATGTTTATGTGCCTGCACGCATATTTCTGGGTTAGATGCGACTGTGTAACAAAATGAAAGGAAGGCAGTGACATCAAAGTCCCTGCCTTTAATGATTCTTCCATTAAGATATAGCTGTGTCACCCTTACAGTCTTTCTCCGAAGTATATGTGTGTGTGGTGTGTGTGTGTGTGTGTGTGTGTGTGTGTGTCTGCAACTCAGACAAATATACACACCTTGTCAATTGTTACTATTCACGCATAATATAACCAACAAATCCATGCAGGAAGGAAATTAATTCCTTTCTCCAGCTTAGCGAGCATTTCTTTGATAAAAACCGCCCACTCCATTCATCCCCACGGAAATACCTGCCAGTGAAACTGTTACTATTGGAAAATTCTCACACACATATACAGCAAACCTGCACGCACACACTGATTTTGACACACTTTCTTTCTTTCCAAACCTCATTAGCACTGCTTTAAAATTAAAAGTTGCCCTCTGCTTCTCTATGCTTTGTTCATGGCTCGGGGCACTGCAGCGTGGGCCTTTGAAGTCACTGACTTATGTGTGTGTGTGAGTGTGTGTGTGCGTGTGAATGTGTGTTGTGCGTGTGAATGTGTGTGTGCGCGTGTATGCGTGTGGCTTCTTACACGTGCTTTTGTGAATTAGTCTCTGCTTAACATTTGCCTTTGCATGTATTTGTGTGCACTCCAGTAACTACGCGCGCAACACACATGCTGGCTTCTGCTCGGGTGTGGATGAAGCGGTGCGGTAAATATTGTGTTCTGCATTTTTTCACTCCGAGTTGAAACTTCTCCCCAGGCTTTCTAATGAATCATTGACAACACCCACGGAACCGCTGTCCCAGGAAATTTACATCCTCCCATTAAAATATGCCTCAAAGGACACAGGCCTTAGAGCCTCAAATGGGTTTTGGAAATTTAAGACGGTCCTAACCCGAACCCAAAAAGATGCTGCTAAGACCTGAACCAAGCCCGAGGTGGCAAAGTTTATGCGAACCCCGAACAGAGCTTAAGCCTGAAATTGCTTATAATTTGCTGATAATGAAACACTGATTAGGGCATTGGGAAAAATGTGCAAAGTTGTTCCAGTTTACAGAAACTGAATGCACTTTTGGTAAATGTTTGTTCGATTAGCACGGTGTGAGCGTGCTGAGATCAAATTAGGAGCGATGTCTTCACAGTCATGTGAGTTATCGCAGAATAAATTGAGGCAGCAGTTTGTATCAGTGAATGGATATTGGATATTTGCGCTGATCTACTGTGCATATAATAAAATGTTTCAAGTGGTGCTCAGACAAAATACAATAATTTGTGGTATCTATCTAAAAAGCTAATTCACACTCAAGCCTCAGTATATTATAGCAGAATTTAATAATACAGTGATAGCCGCTGGAGATATCCTTCAGTCTGAATCTACTTTGTGTTATGATTATAATTCTAGACATTGCAGAAATCCTCCTTTCCTGGATTCTGCATTAATACTGCAGTAGTACCTACTGTACTACTACTGTATATGTTCCACAGCTCTATTCAACTGGCTTAGGCAAAGAAGGGAAGATCACACAAGGCAAAGCATTATTACTGGTATTCCAAAACACTCGAAATCTACCCTAGTTAACATTCACAAGCAGTATATAAACATTTAATAAAAGGGTTATAAGAAACCTTAGTGTAGTAAGCAAACATGAGTGTTTAGCTATAAGTGGAGGATGGTGTATAAACAGATAACGAATGGCAATGTAGTAAAACACAGTTGTAATAATATTAAATATGTCTTCATTCAGAAGCTGTAATTGCTGACAAGTCGTGCACATTAATAAACATTTAAAATGTCCTTGCATCTGCTTATAACTACATTAAATGCATTATAATGCATTATAAAGCATTTATCAAATGTTTGTATACTGCTTATACTTGGTAAATGGGGGGACTTTGCAGGGTAGTGTTGGAAAAGTGGACTGATAGTTATCGGTATATAATCATGTTTGGGGTTTTTTTACTTGTTGAAAACAAATGGTGTGCAGCATAGGGAAATTTCACTACTTTCCTCTCGGTGTAAAGGGGAATGGTTGTAAATGTCAGCATAAAAGAAAACATGGAAGTAAATGTGCAGAATGTGACATCCCCATCTTTCAATACATTAATATTACAGTAGTAACCATGGTGAATATCCCTCATCATCCATCTACCCTGCACTTGCATTATTGAAAGTAACAGCCACGACAGCCATAGCAGAAGTATGTACATCTGCATTATTTATCAAATTAGTCGCCAATATAGGTATCCTACAACATCTGTCTTGTATTAGTACCAGATAAAGTGACAGCATGATGCAATTATTCCACCCTGCCTCCATTAACACAGAAAATGATGAGAATCAGTATTTTGTGATGCCCCTCTGACAGCTGAAAAGAGGACAAAATTTGAATGTCAATATAATTTACCTCTCTGGGGTAAAGTTGCAGGGCAGCAGCTCTGCAGACTGATTGAATTAAAAAGCAGGAGTTTGACTTTTGCTCCATCTTTATTTTATACATAGAGGACAGGCTGTGCCGCTTGCCAGTATACAGATATCTAAAACTGGGCGAGAAAAAGGAGAACAGATTGGAGCTTGTACAGACATAGACATCTCTCATTATTCCAGTGTGTGTGTGTGTGTGTGTGTGTGTGTGTGTGCATGTGTGTGCAGGAGAGAGGGAGATACAAGGACATAGTGAGTCTGAAATGCATGGGTGGGGGGCTGGGGGGGATTTGGAGGTTCGAGCAGGGAGAGGGAAATAAGAGGAAGACAAAAAACACACAAGGGAGACAGAGAGTGAGGGAGCAAGACAGAAAAGGAGACAAAGAGAGACAGAAGATCTTGGCCTTTTAACGTCTCACTTCACTTACTTTCCCACAGAAAGTATGTGTGTCTGTGTGTGTGGTGGTTGGACTTGGGGGTGGGGTGGGCAGGACTGTCTTCACCACAGGAGTGGAGTAGTCTAGCTGAAGTCAGCACTTGCTAAGGTCTGAGGGGAGGCAGGTGGACATCTCCTCCATGGAGCGTGTGTGTGTGTGTGTGTGTGTGTGTGTGTGTGTGTGTGTGTGTGTGTGTGTGTGTGTGAGTGAGAGAGAGAGAGGTGTATGTGCACAAGAGAGACAAAGAGAACCTGTTTGTACAAATGTGTATGTGCAGTCCTCTAGAAAACAGCCTCTTCCGCTTCTGTGGTACGACCATTCTACCATATCACACGTTCAATTAGCATTGGTTTGTGGTACGCAGACAGTACTCGTGGCTGAAAAAAAAACTCAAATACCAAGCCCACCTCTTGAATCCCACCTCCTATGTGCAGAGGGAAAGCGATAAAGCAAGAGTGGATGCTGTAAGTTGTCCCTCCATTAAAATTATCTAAATAATAATAAATACACTGAAGGGAAAGTAGGAAAAAGAAATCTACCACAGTCATACTAAGTCATTCATTTTGCCCACCTAGTGGCTATAAAGAGAACATCAAGAGAATATTGAGCAGTTTCTTTGAGGAAGACTACAGTTACTACTATCCACATGAGCCTTCATTAATGGCCTGCCTCTGAACCATTTTGTCAATAAAGCACATAGATTGTATCTATTATTTGATGAGGATTTTGTTTGCTTTTTCATACTCATTGAAAAAAAACAACATACTGTAATGTACTCTGCGTGCTTGCCTGTCTTCGTACATGGTGAGAACATACTGTGTTTTGAGGAAATTATACTTCAAATATACTTGTAAACGTCTTTGCAGAAGCACAGAGAATCGAAAAATTGCAAAATACAATATCTGGACAAGACAAACAACACAAAACACTCTTTGATCGAGAGCCACGCACCTTTGTTTACACACAGATGGATAAGCATGTTCCAAGCTCAACACTGTAATCTCATCAACTAGAGATAGAGCCCAGTAGCCTATCAAACAAACTGTTTACTATCAGCCCTTTGGCGAGAGATGACAAGTGCAACTGGAGACTCATTCTGAGAGTCTTCAGGCAGGAGACAAGTCAGTTAATGTCTCCATTGACTCATCTGACCTTCTTCCACCTGTCACGCATCACCAATACTTCCAATCAATCAGATTAATCCCAGTGGCTTTCTGCTGGGTGGTGGGAGACAGAATCGGGCGGGACAGATGAGAGGAAATAGATGGAGGGGGGGGGTTGAAGGATAGGTGGAGAATGGAAGATGGAAAGCGATAGGAAACATGGAGAAGAGGATGAGATGGTGGTGAGGAGGAAATCAGGAGAGGATGGAGAGATGAGAAGATGCAGGGCGTAAGGCGAGGGAGGAGGGAGATAAGCAAGGTATGATTGGATGTCAGGCCACAGATAAAAAGCACAAGGTCAACGTTAAGCTCAGAGATCACAAAGAGAGAACATGTCCACTTCTCTGTCTGGTTCTCTTGATTCCTCTCTCACTCTCTGACTTCTGAGCCTCAGTCTCTCTTTCTTCTACTCTACTGCAACCATCGTTCCCTCTCTCTCCCTCAGAGAAGACTTTTCTTTCATTTTTCTGGCATTTTCTCTCCCCCCACTCTTTCGCTCTCTCCCTCTCCCTCCCCCACTCACTCACTCTCTCTCTCTCTCTCTCTCTCTCTCTCTCCTACACACACTATCTGACAGTAATCAGACATCCAATTACAGCAGTGCCCTCAGATGAGGGCTATGTGCGTGCATGTGCGTGAATATAAAGGGATGCTGCGTCTGTTTCTTTTCCACACACACACACACACACACACACACACACACACACACACACACACACACACACACACACACACACACACACACTCTAAGAGATCCTTGCTGATGCTTGTTACTCCCCAAGCCGGAATGCCCTGCTGTCCTCCAGCCCATGTCTTATCTGGGTATGAGGGATCTCACATGTGGAATTACACACACACACACACACACACAGACACACACACACACACACACAGATATATAGCAAACATACAAAAATACAACCTACAAGTCATCAAACAGAAATAAAGATGCACAAAGGCAGATGACATGAAATACAAGTACACTCACAAAACAAAAGAATATGTTTACACACTCGAACACAAGGACCTCAGCAAGGACATGCTGTTCCTTGTCGTGTGTCGCTGTGGAATCACAGTGAAACGGATGAATTAAAAACTAATAATGTCATTAAAACTGCTGACCTTTACTGTGACCTTCCTGACAACTAACCAAGTTTGAAAAGTACAGACGAAAATGTGTAACTTGTCTTCCAATTTTTTCTTTTCTGTATTCTAAACTATATATTAATATTTCACACATAACTTTTTAGATATGAAATCAGTATGCATGTCTGTTGTTTCACTTGTTACTTGTCACCAGACACATCAGTATGGGGAAAGGACGCTTCCATTTTCTTGAGCCATCTTCTGAGTCATAAATACTTAATATGTAGGAGTTGAGGCAGTATCTATACAAACTTTAATGTTTTGCTATGCTTCTTCTCTCCAACATTGACAGAATAATGAATAGTGATAAATATACAGTGGTAATTTATTGTTTGCTCTATATAAAAAGACCCATAAACAGCTGTTGTTCTTTTTATATGTACTGTATACAGTACCTAATGGAGCATGGTTTCTGCATCTGTTGAATAATTCTGCAGGCAAAATACTTGATTTCTCACAAACATACACGCCAGGCAGTAATAAATGTTACCAATCCTTCCTACAATAAGCAGGGATCCACCAATAATTCAGCCAGGCTATAACACAACAAAAAGCCAGAAATGTAATTTACAGCAGTTGTGTTTGAGTACATGCACAAGCACACACACACTTTGTTTAACAGTTTATCAATGTTTATTTCTGCCAAATCAACAGGATCAGTCACCCAGCAGTGCACAAAGAGCTGGCTGTGAAATGAAAATTGCGCATCTGCAATTTAATGGAGTGATTCATAAGTGACAATTACAGTGTTAAAGTAAATACACACTCAGATATACATTAAATATTCAATAGGAACTTCATCGATAAGTCAACACAGCAGCCAATCAGCCAGCCCATAGAAACTTCAGCCAGTAATTTGTTCCTATTAGAATCTGCCAATGGACACAATATATGGGCAACAATATGGTTTTTGAATAGCACTGACCCAACAGACTTATTGCTGTTGATAGCATCTGTGTGGGAAAACATGACGCATGAATGGCAATGAAAAGAAAAAAAAAGAACTTGGATGCCTGTGAATACATTATGCATTGTGTGTTTGCCTGAGTGTGCATATGTGCATGTCTTTGTGTGTGCATCGCGTAGGCACTCACAGCTGAAACTGGCAGAGGCTGCTGTGTGCTCTGCTAATGTATCGCTACAGTTAAATGGGAGGCATGGTGACACTGTATATTGGCAATATCTCCCACTTTCTCTCCTGTTTCCTAACAAATGCATTTATGGTTGTTTTCTACTGTGGATTTATCTAATGGGATTACCAGTATTTTTGTATGACTCCATAAAGTAGTGGAGTTAAATTTTGTTTGGGTTGTGATTACTGTGTGTTTTTGTGTGTGGGAAAGATATTTGGAAAAGTGTAGGTGGTTTCATTTCGGGAATTTTGAACTAAAACAGGATTTGTGTCTATTGTTTCTATACATTTATTGACCTCCAATGAGCAATTATTTTCATACTTGTAATAATTTTGGAGGTCCCATTAAAGCTAAATACGGTAATGTATGTCAAAAGCATGTTTTTGTTATGTGTTGAAATTCTCTTTACACCCTGTCAGAAATCAGTAAATAAATCAATCAATAAACGTCCCTACCGACCTTCCTCCATGCACTCTTCGTACATGACCGGAGTCTTCCAGAAACCAGCCAGGCAGATATTTTTAAAGCTACAGAGCTAGTCACACAAGAATGTCTGGCCAAACTGTATAGTGCTCCTAAGAAGAAGTCTGGATAAAGCAGCAGGTTTAACCAGAGTCAACATTTGGTTTGTTTTGTTTTGGGGGTAATTTGTTATTATCCTGAACTATACCGTATGTACAACTATGTATGAATGAGATATGAGGTAGTTGGATACGTTTAGTGATGACAACGATGCACCCTCGCTTTATGGTGAGAACTCAGAGCCACTTTAATAGTTGTCTGCCCATACCCTTAATCCTATACACCCTATACATTATGCAATCCTGCTCCATGGAACCACATGGTTTTCCTTGCAAATCCTCCTAGGCTTTGCAAGAATTGCATTAAAAATGTGACTGACTTATAACTGATATGTCTGCCACAATGAAAATAAAAAAAGAACAGGAAAATGTTTTTACCACCACCTACAAACGTTTTGAACATCACATTGAATCAATCCAATGATATGAACAACATTTAAACATATCAGCTTCATCAGCATTCACTGACTATTAATCAAAGGGTCCAATCCATTACAGTATGCCGTTTTCTTCACAGTGAATATAAAGAGTGCCTTATTCTTTGGCCAGGTGCTGTGAATGCACTATTGCTTTGGCCAACTCTTCCCTATGCATAGATTTCACCAGATCAATATGCCTTGCACATGAACTATTCTTCAGGTATTGACATGTACTCTATTGGCCCAAGGCTCTGCTTCTCGCAGCGTCAATGGACACAGCGCTTACTGCCAAAAGCTTAAACGACAAGATAAAAAAACAAAAAAAGCTACAGCAGTGCTGCATAGACGTACATGAGTCAGAGGGCTCTATTTTCATGACGGAGCATAGAGGGGCTTTGCGATGTCGAAGTGACATTTTCGACAGACACACAAAGGTTTTTCTCTCATCTGCAAGCATTTGATATTTTAGTGACTTGTCCTGAACTTGACTGCACTTAAGTAGACGGAGAGGTGCGACAGGGGTGTGTTAGTGGCGATAATGCAGCAGAGCGATTCTGGTGCTGGGGATTATGGTTATTTGAGCTTGCACTATGTACCTGCTCAGACTGTGTCACGCGTACGTGGAACAAATGCAGGCAAGGAGAAGAGGTAGATGCTCATGTTTGGTGCCAGGCCCCCAGATCTCCAGGTAATTTAGTTTTCATTATCCAAACCCACTGCCTGCTCATTAGATTACAAAAATGGCGGCCACTATGTGTGTGCTCAAAAACTGGGCAGTTCAAAAATAATAGAGCCTGCCTGGAGAGTTGATGGGACTGCTAATTCTTTTTTTTTTTTTTTTTTTGGCAAGGTGGCAAGACAACAAGCAAAGCAGGAAATTCCTCGCTCCTGTGCTTCTGTAACTAGCTTAATAACAGATATAGTAATAATAATGCTGATTTCCAAAGAACTGAAACAGTCACTCAATTGTAAAAGACACCAACACTACCACGGTGAAGACTGTTTTCGGCCATCTATTGCAAAGTATATCCTGAGTATGTACCATACAGGATGAATATATAGAGTTCTCTCGCTTGCTTGTTGTTTGCCCTCCAACCCTGTGGTGATAAGCAACACCCTGTCTACCCTTCATGCACTTCCTTCTGTTCAAATCAATTCTTTAAACTTCTCTGTCCTCACTCTTTCTTTTTTTTCCAGTTCCATCCATCCTTATCAATTTTGCTGAAGGCAGCTAATGGTGAAACATGTCTTTCTCTTTCCACCACCCCCTTTGATTGTCTCTCTATCAGTATCATTATTTCTTTCTTTCTTTTTCCACATTCCTTCTGCTCAACTCCTGGGGAGGTATTGATAGCATGTTGCATGTCTATCCTCTATCTTTCTTCTTCATCCATCCCTCTGTCTTCAACCCCCTCCCATGCAAACGGTATCACACTGTGCATCCACTACCCCCCAACCCCCCCAACCTCCCTCCCTGCCTCCACATTCATCATCCCTCCTTCCCTCCATGCTGCCAAGTGTACGTGGTCTTCTTGTTTATCTCTGACTTTGTCTGTCTACTCTTCACTCTCAGTCAGCAGCACACTTTGTTGTGCACCTCCGCTCTCTTTTGCCCTTCCTCCCAACTCTCCCTCTGTGCACCCAGTGAGCAGTATCAGTAGCATGTGGCTTGTCTTTACTCCATCTCAATTACACTTCCCACAACAAAAGTCAACAGTAAGTAAGAGAGTAAGAGAGAGAGAGAGAGAGAGAGAGAGAGAGAGAGAGAGAGAGAGAGAGAGAGAGACTGTCTGGTTGATCCATCTAATCATGGCCTCTATATTGCCATCATGTAGAAACTATTATCTCTTTATTTACTTGGCAGTGGCAGCAGCCGTCAGGGCATGCACTGGAAAAACTAGTTGTCCATTAAAGTAAGAGTCAGATAGCAGTGTACCAGTGCACTGGGCTAAACAAGCAGTTTTTAAAAACGAAATAATGTATATGCAAACGCATAGAGAGATAGATAGAGAGATAGATAGATAGATAGATAGATAGATAGATAGATAGATAGATAGATAGATAGATAGATAGATAGATAGATAGATAGATAGATAGATAGATAGATAGATAGATAGATAGATAGATAGATAGATAGATAGATATTCTGCACTTTCTTTGCTCAGTGATATTTGATTGTGTATGTATGCCTTTGAGCATGTTTGGTTGCACTGAAATGTGGAGAAGGGCAGCAAGGCCTGTAGAAAAAGGGCAGAGCATCAGTAGAGTCTATTGGCATTTACTAAGTACTTAATAAGGTGAGCGTATCACAGACAGACAGGGACAGAGGACAGAAATATTATTTGGCTGAATAACCACACACAAACACACACACACAGGCGTCATGAACACAAAAGGTATTTATACAAGAAAGAGATACACACAAGCATCCATAAAAAATAAAAAAAAACACACAAAAACATATACACACACACACACACACGCCTTCACACTTTCAATCACAGCCAGTCGAGCATGTTAGCTAAAGAAAAAGGGGTCAGTGGTGATGGTTTTACAGTTCAGTTAGGAGGGAACAGAGAAAAGTGTTTGAGTGAACCCTGACTAGGCATTATTGAGGGATCACTGAAGGGAGGAATGAAAATGAGAGGAGAGGAGAGGAGAGGAGAGGAGAGAAGAGGAGAGGAGAGAAGAGGAGAGGATCATTATCACCACTCTCCAGAGATGGATTCAGGACCTCTTTTCATAATTTGAATAATGTTGTCATGGAAATGAACATTCCAATTATGTGGTTGTAAAACGTACTCCTGTTATTTGAGGAGATTGAGCCAACATTTATAAAAAGGTCCCACCAGCTGGTAGTTCCCTTGGAGGCTGAAAAAAAATCTGTAAAAACATTGCTGTACCTGCAGATTTCAAACAAAGTCCCACCTGCGTGCACACACACACACACACACACACACACACACACACACACACACACACACACACACACACACACACACACACACACACACACACACACACACACACACACACACACACACACACACACACACACACACTATTTGCTATTGGAGAGAGAAACAGCAGTTCAATCTGTCTTTTCTCCCGGATTACAAGAAATCTCTAGGATTGTTTCGCTGTCTAGATATACACATAGTGATTTTATGTGTGACACACAAATAACAGGAAAGGCTACGGGGGGAACAAAACATAAAAAAAAATACACAAAAACATGAAGTATGTATGAGAGGAAACTTCCACTGGGGTCTGGAAATGTTTTCTTTGTGTTGTCTCAAATATGATAAAGTACTTTATGAGCGAATGCTCAGGTTGGTCCACACAGATGATGCAACGATTACCGCAGACTTACCACAGTCCAAGTAAGTCAAGGTAAGATAATTAGATAGTCTTAGTTAGTCATTATCTGGAGGTGTGTCGGCTCACGAGGGGACACCTATAGAAGAGTAGGAGGCAGCATTGTTGACGTTGCTCATATGTTTCTGAGCGATGATTGATGTTTCTGATCACTCATTATAGATACCAGTTATTAAGTTCACATCATATTAATTCTTACTTTGCACGTGATGTCACAACGACTAGCTGGCGGGCAAGAACATCGTTCTCCAGCAACGAAACCCAGTAAACTAATCAAGGATCTTGCCAGGACGTTGCCAGTTTTACTATACAAAATTATATATATATATATATATATATATATATATATATATGTACGTGATTTGATATGATATGATGAGAAGAAGAATACATGTTACAGTACAAACGTTACTGTTGTACTGCGTCTACTTACTTACTTACAGTTACTTTGCATACATACCATCGTACAGTTATTACTACTAAGTTAACATTACATTAACATTACTAACAGATTGCTAACAGGATTAAAGGCATTTCACTGCCCCAGCTGCTCGTGTCTGTTGTCTGATGCTATGTGGAGTGGATAAGCAGGTAGGCTACAATGTTTGACATCCTGCTAGCCATATATGATACAGCCTAGTTGGCATGAAGGTTTTTTTTTAAACTAACGTTACTTATCAAGCTGTCATTCGCCGGCAGGCAGGTTTGCTGATTGATATTCCTGTTTTTACCTCCCATACGACAGCGTTGTTAACCCATCCACTCTTGAAAAAAAGATAGCTATCCGTACTTTTGTAGGCTTTCATTTTTTGTGCGGTGTAAGCTGACGGATATATGTAAATATATACTATGTTTCTTGCCCGCCAGGTAACCATGGTAATCACATGACTGCAAAGTATGAATAGCAGCTGTCAACAGCAGTTGGGTTTTCAGCTGAACATTCTGTTGCTAGTAGCAACCACTACTGGTACAGTTCCATAGCAGTCTTTTGTCATATCTGTCACCAAGTAAACACTGACAGGCATCTTTTATTTACGCCTTAAAACCTCCTTGTTGGAGCATTATAGTACCCTTTTAAAGATTTTACAAGCTGTGCGAGGCTCATGTATTGCCAATACGACAATCCGAGTGAAAGTTTGATTAAACTACTGTTGGACTAAGCTTTAAATAGTGCAATATTATCATCACGATTTCAAATTTCACTCTTTATTCTGTGTATTTTTACTTAATGAATTCCTTTAATGTACTTCCTATAGACACTTAATATTGATGTAGCTGAGTGGTTTCCTCTTGGAATAAATCACAATTAAGTAATCTGACAGCTAATGTATACTTTTGTGAATCCAGCTTCTTTGTTACTGTTCAGAATCAATTTTACAGTGCTGTAAGTCTTATTTATGGAATCTCTTCTTGTTTGATTTGTAATCACTATTATTGATTTGCGTGTGGGTGTGTGCATGAGTGTTTTATCCAATAATGTTTTCACCGTTTCACAATTGCTTGCAGTAACAAGTAAAAGCAGAACAGAGCTAGTCATCACACCGGTGGTCTGTGCATGCTGATGCACATGTGTGCTTTCATGTAAATAAGTTGTGTGGGTGGTTCTCTCTCTCTCTCTCTCTCTCTCTCTCTCTCTCTCTCTCTCTCACACTCTGTGAGAGTCTACACATACTGTAGGTTTCAGTACTGTATACGAGAGGTGGGGGAGTGAGGTGGGGTTAAGATGTTTTCTTTTCCCTCTGTTTCCATTAAAGAGCATCAAAAGTGATCCGCTCTCTGCTGGGTGCCCTTTGACCCTGTAATCTGGGAAGTGTGAGACTGATCTGCTCCTCAGCGGGGGCCCCATGCTGCTCGGGGCCAATCAAGTGGCCACATAACACCATTACTTCAGCCCTACCCTGTGCGGAGGGGGTGTCAGTACACATCCATCGATCCCCTTCCCTTCTTTAATCCCTCTCCCTACATTCATCTTCTCTTTCTCACTGTCTACCCCCTGCCTTCTCATTCGCTCATCCCTCCCTCTCTGCTTCACATTCTCACACTTTCTCCTGCTCATCGACTTTGCCCTTGCCATTCTCTCTACCTCCATCTACCTCTATATCGCCCCTGTCCTCCTTCCATCCTGATCTCACCACCCCTCCTCTCTTTGGAAACTCTCCATCCATCTATCCCTTCCTCAAAGGCCCTTGCGGCCAAGGCTCCATAATGAAATCTCAGCAAGCCTTATTGTGTTGATTAAAGCTGTCAGAAAGGAACTAAGAGAGGAAAAATACAGCCGGCAACAGGGGAAAACAAGGGCCCAATGGTGCGTTGCCAATGCCCTTGTTTCAGTTTCTGTTTGTTTCTTCCTTTCTCTCCTTCTGTCTTTTTAGCTTAGAAACACAACCTCGCTCAGTCTTTCCCTCCTCTATCCCTCAGCCCCCTTCCCTCCATCCATTTCAGTGTAACCAGCACCTCTTGAGGTATGTTCAGTAACCTCCTGACCTTAACTTAATGTAATTCTGTCAAACCACATGTGCCTCTGAGAGCCGCTCTACTCGAGCCGTTTCTCATACACCTTACCACTGAATATTGCTTTAGTGTTATTGGCCTGCAACTACACAGTCACCAGACGGTTCATTTGGCATTCAACAAATAACGTAAAGTAGGAACTGCTTTGCTTATTTTATGTTATGTTATGTTATGTTATGTTATGTTACGTTGATTGATGGACTAATCACACTGAATGTTTGCCTCACATGAATTAATCAGAGATGCACTGTGACATCTGGGAAAAAAAAGAAAACCTTGTGAGTTTTTACATTTTGGGAACAGTAGAGACAAAACAACCCAAACACTCACAATCAGGTGCTGATGTGTGAGGGAAAAAATGCAGTGCTTACTACCTCTGCTAACCTATTTCCTGGGGGGAAACCCTGCAATTGGTGCACCAGAAAATATGCTTCCTATCACCAACATATGAAGCAATAAACTGAAAGTCGAGCAATAGCTCTCAAAAAATTATTATGATAGCAAATACAGTAGGCGTAAGAACATTTCTAGGAAAAGGAAAAAAGGAAACCAAGCAAGGACGTAGAAATGAAATAACTTGAAAATAACTGTACATTAGAGCAAGTAGTGGAGGAGGACAGAGGGAGGAAACAGTTTAGAGTAGAGAGAAAGACGCCTGTATTTTCCTTCAGCTATTCAATTTCAAATAAGCAAGTTAGCAAGCTCAGTTTACTCCATTTCAGAACCACAGGTCTGACATATTGGAATATTATGTTTATAAACTAGGGATTTGCATCATGTGTCAACACGTATTTTGTAAATCTAGTTACTAAAATACCATGAAAAGATTTAGTATCGACTCAGGGTGTCAATCTCCCAGTAATACGCAGATTCACGCACTATAATGCAAACACCAAACAAACAGGGAACCTACAAGCATGCTACGTTCATACAGTAAACACCATAAAACTAAGGTTAACACACACACACACACACACACACACACACACACACACACACACACACACACACACACACATATAAAGTACATGTCTGCCAAGCTCCACACACAAGAAGACAGGAAAAGGATCAAGCATAATCATCACCAGGCAGCCCTGAAAGGTATTTCCTCCAGAGGCTAACCTTCTATTAACATTACATTAACAGAGAGACAGGAGTATGACAGCTCGACATGGCTGCATATCAACTGTTTCTCTTTCAATTACCATGATGACAGAGAAACCGCAGGCAATCTAGCTGGACATCCACGAGGGGTCCCTCTGAGGAGGCCTTGGAAGCAATCTTCCTGTATGCCCATGACAGATCAGCTAGCAGCCCGTCCAGCTGGGTGTAAAAAATGAGTTTGAATTTTGCCAGGTGCTTTAATGAGGACGGCGCAAAACAATCACCGATTCTGTCACTATCCCATGAATTAGAAAGTGCTGTAAAAGATGAAAGTTAGGCAATGAAGGCTTATTAAACGCTCTCAAATGAGAAAAGTAATAATGCCAATGAGCATTTAATTAGAATCCACTGAAATCAACCCAGCTCTGGAAATGCCAGGTTTAACACTTTAACACTTGTGCCAACTTCTTAAACTTCGCAACACAGTACTTGAAACAAATTCTCCATCTGTTCTTATATTAACTCTGTCTTTAGATGAGACAAAAAGACCGAACTGGAGGTTGTTCCAGACATCATGGACTGCCACTGGACAGAGATGGATGAATAAAAAGACTGTGTGGGCACAATATGATAAAGAAAATGACACTTCTGTTCACCAAACTACAGCAGTGGCTGCAAACTCAGAATGTCTAAATTGAGAAGAGAACGATCAGCATAATTGAGAAAATGTAGACTGTTCCACTTTCTGATTCGCCTCTCATTTACATTCACAGCGCAGACCGTCAGTTGTTGCTCTTACACGGAGCGACTAACAGTGACTGCAAACAATAGCATAAGATTGAATGTTTAATCCAAGAAATGCCTCTGGTTTCCTAATAATGATTATAAGCTATATAGAAGTGTTGAGTAAACAAATAAGAGACTGATTTCTTAACAAGACAGGACAAACAACAGGAGCAAGGAAAGAGTGTAAGTATTTCCAATCTACCAAACTACATGTTCAGAGTCTGCCCGCAAGACAGACTGTGTTCGATCGATTGAACTAATTCCAGAGTGTTCTGATGAAGTAGTCCGACTTTAATATTTCCACCAGAAGGACATGTTTAATGCACTTTACCCTTTAAAAAGTAAAAAAGAAAAGAAAAAAAAACTCTAGCAGGCATTAATTTGGTGTATAATTACAGATGTGGTCCTGATAAAAGCACTCTGAGAAAGGTGGCTCAGGCACGTATGAACTGAGTTTCATTATAAAAACTTAATTATTTCAAAAGAGACTTAATCACTAACATTTTTAGCCAAGTCATTTTGACATCTGCCCTCTCATTTTATAGTATTTAACTATATTCCTTATCAATCAACTTATTTTTCCAGTTAATCATGAAGTCTATAAAATGCAACCACAGGAACCACGGGATAAATCTTGGTCTAATTGGTTATGTTTCATTCCATCAACAACCCAAAACTCAGAAGTATTCAACTTTAGGAATGCAGTGACTCAGAACACCGCTGACACTGACCATATTAAGTAGATCAGGTTTCTGTCAGACGTAACCTCTTAGTCACTAGGTGGGTTTCCATTTACTTGTTTTAATTCTTTTCTCAAAATATCACAAAATAGTTTTCATGCTTGGCTGAGTTGGTGACTTAGCAAATAAATCATGTCGTGTATGAGGCTTCTGACTTCTGACGATTACCTTTGACAAATGAATACATGACACAAACAGAAATGTCTTATTTCCATTGAGTCTTCTACTTTCATTTTCACCACTTGATTTTTGACTGGTGTTCTTTTAATTGCTTCTACTTATTGCGCCCTGTTCTTCAGCAACGGTTTAACGACTGGAGATTTAGCACCGCCAGCTGCTTATCTTGATGAACCAACTCCTGATAATAACATAACGGTAGTGGATGGCAACACGCATTATGCTCTATCTACAGGACCAGTGCGTAGGATTTGGTGGCAAAAACGCAAAAGGCCCTATCTATCCATCCGAAGGTATCCTCTTCTCGGCTACTATAGAAACATGGTGGTTTAACATGGCTAAATAGATTTTAAAAAAGTCTCATTCTAATAAGGAAACAAATACACGATTCCTATATTCAGGTGCTTATACACTAATGAAAACATACTTATGCATATTATATTCGATTTGTTCCAGTAACTCCTTCTAAATGTTACACACTGGACCTTGAAGAATTGAGTGATTCTAGCGTTATGCACTTTATGCATCAGGGTACCTACTGAATATTGAACAGCAACCCCTTGTGCATGATATCACTGAATTCATCAATATTTGCCAGCAGCTATTATTCTGTCACTCAAACGGAATTCCCATTGTTTTCTGTCCTGGTCCATTTATTTGTAACAGTGAGCATCTCCAATTATAGTAATGAGGTTATGTGTAGTTATATCCTTGGTATCTTATAAAAAATTAAACTATCAGCTCAATGCAATGAGGTTTACAGGCTTAAAATGTGTGGAAGAAAGCAATGGTGTCGGATCAGTAGCCTGTCTGGTATCAGCCAAAACCCCAAGTTTAGGTATCATCATAGATAGTGAAAAAGTCAGTTAACTGGATCCCTATTGCATTTACTGTGATAGAAAACATAAAAAGCAGCAAGTCTTTACATTTTAGAAGCTGGAAGTTGCAAATTTTGGCTTGATAAATGGCTTAAACCATTATTTGATTAACGATTAACTTTCTATCATGAAAGCAGTTAATAGACTTATCATTTAACCACAATATTGTTGCACTAATTATTTTAAAAGAATATTATCAGGCTCCTGTAATCATAAGCTTGCTGATGGGGGTTAAATGCCTGATACATGATGGCAGTGGACTGTGAAGAAGACACCTCTAAACTCATTACATGATGGTGGTCCGACCATTCAGTCAAGTGATTCTGCCACAAAATGAATCAATAACCTGATCAGAAAGTAATTTTGAGGGTTATTGGTGGTCTGGGTAAAGGTTGTTTATCAGAAAACAGAGGTACAGGAAAACGCATGACCTGAGCATTTCTGCAACAGCCTGAATCAATGGGAGGATGATCAGGGAAGATATTGGCAACATGAGAGCAGGATGAGCAATACTCTCCTCAGCACAAAACAATTGATAGGCAATCTATCTCGGCTACAGCCAGGAGTCACACACAGACCGAAAAAAATGAGGGGTTTCACACACATACACACACACACATGCAGTCAGGTTTAACACTTAAACAGTCTAGCTGTAAACTGAGCGCACTGGCAATGAAATCGAAAACCAAATTTCTCTTACATTTAGACTCACATCTAAAGCACTGTACATCCCTAAATGTGCACACTAACAGAAGCAAGCACTTGCACAACCCGTCCCTTACACAGTGGTTCCTTATTCCTCATAAAAACAGGGAAATCACACCCCCTTTTTACCCCCCTCTGGTGTCCCCTGGGCAGCTCTTATTCCTTGTAACCAGCTGGATGGCTCCTGGCTAGTAAATAAAGCAAAAAAAAGAGGAGGTGAAAGAGTAGAAGGCAGGTAGAAGAGTGGCGGAAGGAAGGAAGGAAGGAAGGAAGGGGAGAGAGAGGTAGACAAGGTAGGGGACAGAGATGGGTGAGGGCGGAGACTTGTAAAAAGACATAAGATTCATTAGGCATTCACACTGTGCACTGGAGAGCCCTGATGCCTCGCAGTAAAAGAGAGAGAGGGGAATAGAGATGCGGGGGATGGGGCAGAGAAGAAGAGGAGGCGGGGAGAGGCAAATAATGAGGGGGAGGAACAGGAAAATTGGAGGGTGGGAAAAGTGAGTTAGAAGAGAAACAAACAGAGAAGATGGAGGGAAGCTGCATGAGACGAGAGGAGAATTTGGCAAAGGATAGAAAAAG
>NW_026136724.1:11478024-11558024 GCF_905237075.1 Dicentrarchus labrax | reverse complement strand
AAAGATATATAAGAAAACGGAACCAGAGGTGAATGATTAGTTCATTAGTTGTCAGCTATTAAAGCAATCACCAACTACTCTGATAATCAATTAAACATTAAATAATTCTTTAAGAAAAACATATGCAAAACTAATGTCAGCTTCTTAAACATTTTCTCATTTCTTCAGTCCTCTTTGACTTTGGGTTTTGGACAAAACAAGACATTTGAGGACGTCACCTTGGGCTTTGAAAAAAGCACTTCACCATTTACTGACAACTAACCAATTAAGAAAATGATTGACAGATTAATTAATAATGACAATACTTGTTAGTCGCAGCTCTAAGGGCAACAATAGCAAACCCTTGCCTTTGTGAAGCTGGAGGAAACGTGACTTAAACAATAATTTCATTATTGCTGGTAAATGTATTTGTTAATATGTTATATATATGTATTATATTCTATTATATTATAAGTGTCAGTATCCTCCCACCATTTATTAATTCATTTAGACTTTATTTTGATCTCTTATTGATTTATCAGGACGTAACTTGACTCGTGAAGTGGTTGTAAAATTGTGATTCTTCGGGAGCACATTTTTTCCGAGGAGTAATTCTGAAGCACTAAGTGAGTGGAGTGGTAGCTTAAATCATAATTTGATTTAATGAGATATAGTTATGAGAAGAAATGCCCCGTTCTATTTGTCTCTATCAATGTCTCCGGGGTGATGTGACTAAATTCTGCAGGCCCTTCAAATCAATTTACAGCACTGCTGATTCTTCTCTCTCTCAACTCATCTATCAATTACACACTCGTTCCTTCCTTCCTTCAATCTCTTGACCACCACCTCCTCACTTCTTCTTTTTAACCATCTTTTCCTCTATCTTTCTCACCACTACACCCCCCTTTGACTCCATACATCACTCTCATTTCTCTCTGAGAGACCTTTCCTCTTTCAGGTTTTTATCTCTCTCCTACATTCCTGTTATTTCTCTCCATCGCTCTTTCCCCACTGCGTCTATTTTATCCACCTCTCCTCCTCTCTTTCCTTCCCCATCTCTGTCACCACCCTCCGTCTATGTCACCATCCTTTATCTGTCCCTTTTCTTCTCTCTCCCACCTTCCATCCCAATTGTCCCTCCCTCCATTTTTCTCTAATTCTGCCTGCCTTCCTCTTTTACTCTCTGGGTGAAGTGAATCGCAATTGGTTCCTCCCAGACACTTCACAGGCGAGCCCAGAGACGAAAACGGCTCCAGTAAAAGATTATGAGGCAGATCCATAACAGCTATCAAAGCTAACAAGGGGGCACACTGGATCACACACACACACACACACACACACACACACACGATCACACACATTAGTACACTGGTATCCATGTACATATACGCACACTGCATAACATATACATACTGTACTTCATTACACAATACATGGCACATACCAACAGTAGAAAATCTGCACAGACAAAACACACACACACACACACACACACACACACACACACACACACACACACACACACACACACACACACACACACACACACACACACACACACTTCATTCTAACTCAATTATGGCCTTATCTTACATATCAGATAATTAAAAGTGTCAGTTAATGATGTAGGGAAGGACACACAGCAGTTAGGCTTAAAACGAATGGAAAGAACTTTGTTCATATTAGAGAGGAAAATGTAAATGACATTTTTAACATTAAATTATATTTTGCTTATTTTATTTGATCATTTCTATCAATTGATACTATAGTTGGAGAAGTCCCCATAGAATGTTCTACTTTATAAATGTCACGTTCTGCAGAACTGTAGTCAAGACAAATGTCCACTATGCTGGACAATAAAGTTGTATTGTATTGTTTTTACAATGCATGGCCATGGAATATTCTGTCTGTCAAACATATGTAACTGGTCATCTCAAATAAAAACCCAGTTAACAGGCTAATATTATAATACCTTTGCTTGAGGCTGTATTACCACACTGTTACTCCGACTACAAACAAAATCTGAACAATTGAATGAGTTGAACAAAGCATCCATTGCAATTTTTAGGGAATACGTTGTTTCGCTTTCTTGCTAAGAGATGGATGAGAACATCGATACCACTCTCATATCTGTCCTTCAAATATAAAAGGCTACAGCCAGCAGCCAAGCTTAAATCCAGGAAATTAGAAAAGACCTAGCCTGGCTCTCCTGTTTGTTTTTATCTTTACATAAAACAAAGTGTAAAAAATGTCCCTTTGCTGTGTTACGGGGTGTTACGTGCTGAACTATGTCTCGGCTGGTACAGATAACTTCCTGGACTCCCTCTTGGTTGCCTAGCAACATTGACAAGGCTTGAGAAGTGTCTTATCCTGGCCCGAAAACAGACCGGCACATAACCCTCCCTAAAACCACAATCATCATGTCTCCACTCATAAACAGCGTCTATAACACTGGATACACTTTACACTTTATTTAAACTCCACGTCCCGTGCCTTTCCGACACAGGCTCCATTCAAAGAGCTGAATAATCTCCTTGTGGTGGTTTTCTCTCAGCAAGACGATCCAGATGGGGCACAAAATGGCCAGAAAAAAAAATATTGTTTACTGGTCTGCTTTGGCAGTGTTGTTTGATAAGAGAAAGACAGAAGAGAGAAAGCTTCACTTCACCTCTCCCCCTTTTCCTTCTCCCTCTCCTCCATCTTCTCTCTCTCTGACCTCCATCTACCTTTGCTTTTCTACTCTCTTCTGCTGCATCACATTTTCTTCTCTGCCTTTCATGTGACCAAAGAAAGAATACAAATTGGTGCTGCAAAGTCAAATAAAGACAGAAAGGACAGAAGTAAGGCATGAAATTTAAAACATTAAGGTGAATACAGAGGGAGGCACATTAATGTGAATACCATGGCTGCTTCACTATGAATATGAATATGAGTTCCAGTGACAGGGGAATATACGATAGAAAAGTGCTTGGAATAATTTCCATCACATGACACCTACTTCTCTCCCTCCCTCTCTCTTTAAGTGATTCAAAGAAAATCTCTCTCTCTCTCTCTCTCTCTCTCTCTCTCTCTCTCTCTCTCTCTCCATTCTCGTTCATCCTTCATTCCTCCCGTCCACCGTGGAATGCAGAGAGGTCTCAGCTCTCACCCGCTGGGGATTTTCCTCCCCAGGGACTCTGTGATCTCTCTCTCTCTCTCTCTCTCTCTCTCTCTCTCACTGCCTCCCTTTCAATTTCAATTTCAATGCCCTCCATTGGCATCACAGTTGAACAATATTGGCAGAGCATCAAAAGCCTCCCTCTTCTGTCCCTCTCTTTTTTTATTTGCCCTTCACCCTCTTCACTGAAATTCAGTTTCAATTTCAATGAGCTTAACTGGCATCAGATACATTTTTTTTTAAAAAGCGTCAAAACACCTCTGTCTCTCTTACTGACCCTCACCTCAAGAATTTCAGCTTCCAATTATAGCTTTCAGTTTAAGTTTCTTTCTTTTCTTTTCCTCCCTTCTCTCTCTTGCTTTTATTTAGCCATACATGGACACACTAAAATCTCTCAGGCTTGTTCTGTACTCTCTGTCTCTTTCAGTTTTTCAATCTCAATGTGCTTCCAAGCCACTGAATCAGATTTGCAGCGCAGCAACAGGTGTGCGGTTTGTACGCCCCAAGTGGGCCAACCAGCCCTCTCAGGCAAACAGAAGGTAATTTACATCGCCTCAATCCAGACAGCTTTCTTTTTTTGATTTCTCATTCGCCAATCCAGAGTCTGGATCTACCGTCCTCACGACTAGTTCCCCTCAACTCCCCACACATCACTCTATAATGTTCCCGACCAATCACAGAGGCTCAGAGTTGCATTAGTCATCTGGGGGGCATTGAGGAATTTGTTTCTCCTCAGGCGTGAGCTTCAGTCAGCAAATTAGTCAGCAACTCATTCTACGAAGATACAAGCTGTTCTGATATGAGTTAGGACGAAAAGAATATAATCTGTTATGTAATGAATTATCTTAGCGGAGCAATGCCTCTGCTACAACAACGTCAAGATGAGTCACACCTGTCTGTCTCTGGTTACATTTAAATCTCTTCATTTGCATCTTGTTTTAGTGAATACTTTATTGGACAAATGTAGAATTAATTACTGTTGCTGGGGTTTTTTTTACCTGTAGATCTCATACATGCCATTATTTCTGATGTAAGTGGTGCTACAGCGCTGTCTATGTTTGAAGATGTATAAAAGTGTTGGTTACTCAGAGGGTTGAAGGGGTTCAAAGGTTGTTTTGGCAATGACACAATCTGTCAAATTTGAGCATTTGAATGCATGTTGTGCATGTGGTATTGACCAGCTGTCCGCCTCTTCAGATCTTTATTGACCGAGCTCTGTTGCTCCTGACTGAGAAATGTTTTTCTCCAAAGCCCCTGAATCTGACTGTCCTCCAAAACTCAAAACCCCCCCGCTGTCCAATCATCACATGTAAACACCACAAAGACCGTCTATCCCGCAAACAATGAGGTTTAGTCAGCCATCTTCAATTCCAAAAACTGGATTTTCCTCTTCAGAGGAATCCACTGGAGGTCTCACTGATGAGGGGGATAGTAGGGCATAGCTGCAAAATGGAAAACCTGCATGTGAAAATAATAATGGTAGCATTGTGCTAAATTGCAATTGCTTTGTGTTGATAGACACAGATTACTGGGATAATTCACTGGACTAGACAAAGTATATTTTCTACTTCCCAGGAGACCTTGGAAAACATTACCTTCCTTCATTGTCAAATGTATAAACTGTATGTAGTGAATGGATATCATGAAAGACAGAAAAAGAGGAAAATAGAAGGAACAGAGACCCAAAAAAAGAGACCACTTGTCACAGTCACCTATAACCGACAGGAGAGTGTGAACAAGAGTCCCACGACCTTTCTGATGAACAGCTGAAGAGGACATCAAATTGCGGGTCGTCGAGAGCTTCAATTAGCCAAAGTTGCGATACCTGGCCTTCAAATTAATTCCATCTTTCCATCTCTCTTCCTGTCCCTCTTTTTCAAAGCCTAGTTAGCGCTATCTGAGCTTCAGATTAATCACACTTTCATCCCTCTCTCTTTTATGCCATATCTCCTCCTTGCGCTGTCTCTTTCGCTCTCCTCTGCAGCGGCCGGCTAAATTAGTTGTTCTTTCTCATTTTCATCACCTTTCTCCCTCTCTATCCCTCTCAAAATGTTCATCTCACTGCCACTTAATCGTTCTCCAAAGGCGGTCACCCTCTGTCCAAAATTCACGCTTTGACTCATTTTACATCTCATTCTTCACCTGTCTGTCCCTGTCCTCGTTTTCCGAAAGCTTTCCAATTCTCCTCTCTCTTTACTAACGTACAAAAAAGGGCCTCTCCTTGTTCCGATCGCCCGCTCTGTCTCTCACGTCTCCCCTCTCCATTTTCCACAGGCCATCAACCTCTCCCTCCTCCCCAAATCTCTCTGTCTCGTTTTACATTTCACTGAATCAGAGAAAACAGAGAGGTGCTTTGTCCTTGCATTTATGTTTGTCCTTCTCCAAAAAAAGCCCAGGGTGGCGATAAAGCGGTGTGAAAACAATAAGCTGTGATCATTTCATATCAGGCGCTCAGACACAGTGGTCGCACAGTGACCATGTCCAGGATGAAGATTAAAGAAAATGTCAAAGCTGTGCATGAATCAAAGAGTCCAAGTCAAAAAGGCTACATTTCCACGATGAGGGGGAGACATCATTACTGCCAAAATAACAGGTATGCTAACATCCTCATCTGCGTGTTTTGCTGTTTAGCATCAATTAATTTTACTACCATGTTTGGATAATTACTGTAAACAAATCAAACAGAAGCTAAAAAAAAAAAAACACTGTCAGCTTTGTGATGGGAAAGAAATGTTCTGAGAAATGGGGTTTGAAGAGAATTAAAGGCCTCAATCACACTCAATATGGCCTAATGACAACCCTTATCAAGACTTAATTGTTGTGTAACTGCCAGGACCGATTCCGTTGCTTTGTTAAACCTGGTCGTCGATGGGTGACCTCAGCAATGATTAGCATGGCTCTATCAAGCTTCAACCTGTGAGGGCGGGAACACCCAGTACCCATTTATTTTGTTTTTTTTCCCAGTCTGGGCCTGCTGGTGTTGAGAGTCAAGAGATTAAAATGATGCCGTTAAGTAAGAAGGTTACTCAGAGAAATCAGCTTACGAGGGTAATCGGAGAATACGTTTACATACTGTAGTAACCCAGTTAGTCCAAATCCATTTATACATACAGCATGTATACAGACCTTACTTTGGATAACCTATTTTAACGATAGTAATAGTAAGACGCTGCTTTCTGACGTAAGAGAACTGACATTTATACTTCTAGAGGCTACTTTGTGTTAGTTTCACTTTTTCTCAGACTATGGATGGAATTATTTTAAATACCCAAATGCATGGCTATGTGTAATCATTTAATTAAGCTTTCCTTTCATTCAGCATCTCTGAGATGTTCCCTGTCTGAAGCCAATTAGATACCTGGTTATGCGTATACATGACATTTAAGTAATCGGTTTTCTCCAGGAGATATTTAGCCTCAAAAATCAGTTTTACCTAACCACTACACCAATGACAGAAACCAGTTTCTGTTTAGTTTATATTGAAATGTGATCTTCTTTTACTCTAGATGTCAATAAACTTAAAGTACTCTCTGTTCCAACCAGATCTAATGAATCAATATCACTGAATATACATGGATGTAAGGCTGTCCACTGCAGCTGTCTACTACTGTCTTTTCATACTAGAAACCCATGCATGCACAATTATGTTTTTTTTCTCCAATGTAGGTGTTTTGTATAAGTATAAGTAAGTATCAAGGACAAAACGTGTGGGAAGCAATGCCGAATGCACAAGAACACAGAATATACAATTACACCATAATACACTGAAGTATACACAAAAGAGCACAATCATCAAGAGACACAGACTTTAAAAGATGTGACCTGCACAGCTCCCTGCAGTTTAGGGGCAAAATCTCACGGGAGGAGCCGCACACACACATAGAGCAAACTACAATTCCAATAGAGAATACAGCTACCAAAGACAGCAAATACACTCACACAAACACACACACACACACACACACACACACACACATACACACACATACACACCTATACACATACACAGAGCCCAGAGGGTGTTGTTGCTCTTTCTATGGTAATTGCGTGATCAGGTATTCTGGTTAAGCACTCTCAGGAGAACTGCCTGACGCTATGTTAAACAGTCCATTCTGTTACAGCTGTCACTGTAGCTCTGCTATTGTGTGTATACGCCTCTGTGTGTGTGTGTGTGTGTGTGTGTGTGTGTGTGTGTGTGTGTGTGTGTGTGTGTGTGTGTGCACACTGTCTTTCCACTCAGTGCAGTATGAATCTTTTGTTCATCTTCGTAACAGGTATGTCTCTTTCTCTTTTGCTCTATTTACATTCTTTACAGGTATACACACACACACACACACACACACACACACACACACACACACACACACACACACAGTATGTGTGACAGGCGCAACAGTGACCAAGTGCAACATGGGAATTGTTTATAAAGGAGTAAAAGATAACGACAGCTGCCACACTGGTGGGTGTTTATGTGTGCAACATCTGCATACAAGGATCAACAAAAGCCCTCTTTAATTTGGTGCCAGATTTGTGTGTATTTGCACCTGCATGGACAAAAGACTGCTGGAAACCCAGACACATAAGATACACAGTGTTTTTACACTCCTCCCCAACATACGCACACATACGCATGCTTACACATACACACACAGTTTCTTGTTTGTTAATTAATGCCATGAAAGGACAACATGAGCTGTGACTGGCTGAAAGAGAACCAGACTAGCCAGGCTGTACTCACAATGGGCTTTAACTAACAATACAAGCAGACTGGTTATTAATGAGTGCACCACACACACACTCACACTAATACAGCAAATGTACACACACAAAAACACTACGGCACACATACAGTAGGTGCGGTGCATACACAAAGACGTGTTTAACAGAAAAGAAGGCATTGGTGCCCCCACGCTGTACACACACACACACACACACACACACACACACACACACACACACACACACACACACACACACACACACACACACACACACACACACACACACACACACACACACACAGTACTGAAGCTAAGGGTTGTAAATGGCTCAGATCCTACTTACAGTCTTTTAGGAATGCCTCAAAAACACTTTAAGAAATGATTACATCAGTGACTTTCCTATGGGTCTTCATTAGCTCTTTTCTTACTGTCACACACAGACACAGACACACACAGACACACACACACACACACACACACACACACACAGACACAGACACACAGACACACACACAGACACACACACACACAGACACACACAGACACAGACACACAGACACACACACACAGACACACACAGACACACACACACACACACACACACACACACACACACACACACACACTCTCTTTTGGTTTGCTAGCCAATTACAGAGGCAGAAATGGTGCTGTTGGGAAACTCTTCAGCCAGTTAGATACTTATTAACAGGCAGAACCTGAGGTCTCAGAAGATGAAACATATATACACGCTTACATATGCATGCACGCACATACACAGAAAATGTAACAAAACTATGCAATCCATTTTCACAGCAAAACATCTCATTCAAAGCATTCTTAACTCAGTTGTCAATCTATTGATCATAAACATCCTGCACAGTAGCAGGTGGAGCAACTCAGCATGAGCTCCCAGTGAAAAACTCCTGACTCAACTTCCACTCTTTATACACAATTTACTCCAAGTGCTTTCAGAGCTGACGCTTCAGCAGATACTTAAACAAACATCTTATTTTACTTTATACACTTCTACTTGAACTGAAGCTCTCGATCAATCAGGTTATTACCTACATCTCTACTGACATTTCAACACATTTCAATGCTTCAATGACTCAACTTAACAAACCCGATGCTTCATTGACTTCACTAAAAGAAAAGCAGCTAGGGATTGGGCAACATCATGCACAGTTGCAAGTCGCCATGAATCTATCCTTCCATCTGTTTTTCACATATGCTCCTAATAATACTCCATCAAAAGTGCTTGTCAAGGGGTCGAATAGCTGCAGACCTTCCTGACATCGGATTAGAAGGGGCTGTGTCTGACAATTTTTGTAACTTTCCGAAACAGACAGTCTGACATTCACTTCCGCTTCATGCTGTGATTGGCCAGGTGTGCGGAGGAGAGAAAGGAGCCTAACTATTTCATGTAATTTCAAATAAGTACGTATGTACAATTTACAACACCCCACCACAACAGCTTAAGTGAACGTCAGTCATGTTAACAACAATTAGAAAGTGTCTTGAAAGTATTTTTAACTGAAGTGAAGTTTGAGTGACAGCTCAACTCAGTGGCAGCTGTTGGCCTTTTCCCTTTACGTGTGTGTGTGTGTGTGTGTGTGTGTGTGTGTGTGTGTGTGTGTGTGTGTGTGTGTGTGTGTGTGTGTGTGTGTGTGTGTGTGTGTGTGTGCGCGCGCAGAATATAATGTAAAGCTGAAAAAACTGACGCATATTACTGGTCGGCTCAGTGCACCACAGACTGCCTGCAGGTACAGGATTGGTGTTACAACTGTTTATGTAGCCTGTCAAATCAAATGTCCTGTGGTGGAACAATTGTTTATGTAGCCTGTCAAAACTAGGCAACCATGGAATCACATTCACCTTGCAATAAAGACTGAGACCTCCATGCGACCCTACATGACACCCTGAGGGGACTGACATCTCTCTGTTGTATAGAAAAAAAACAGTTCTGCCCTACCTGATGATTTCATTATCTGTGCTGCTCTGTGACCATCAGTCTGTGTTTTACCTGTCTCTCTGCTTTAGTGTCTACCTGTCTGTTTCTCATTTGAGAAGGAAAGTACAGGCAGGTTGTGGTATAGCAATATCTTTGTGATTGCTTTCAGTTCAAAACCCCACAATAGTGATTCAGGCTGATCAAATGCAGGTGATAACGCAACTGGTCACCATCTTGCTCGGTGCATTCACATGGAATGGGGGCAGCGTTTGTAACAAATAGCCAATCACGTGCAACGTGGACAGATGTAGAGCAGCCTATTTGAGATTAGATGGGACTTTATTGATCCATTTGGAAAAATGAGGTCATTGCAATCAGTAAGCATTCAGAGTGAAAGATACTAGAACACAAGTATTAAGCATTACATAGTAAAAGTTATAGAATAATAATAGCGGGCTTGTGGTGACATACAGTAATTTGAATGCAAAAGTAGAGAGAGAAAACATTATTTTTACCTCAAAAAGAGCAATTATACTAAGAACATGAGCAACAGAACACAAAACAACAGCTGACATTACTGCTGCTGCTGCCAAGTCCAGACAGAATGCGGGAGGGAAAAAAAGAACATAAGTTAACTGTTTTATCACCATATCATGAATCCACAGTGTAAATACTTTTCTCTAATGCATTACTGTCATCACACTGAGCCTCTGAAATTATTTTTTATGTGTGTCTCATGCTCCCCAATGGCTACTGTGGTGAGGCATATGGGGACATCTACCACTCCAGTGGATCTATGAAAGCACGCACTTATCAAGCAACTGGATTTTATTAATTATTAATAAACTATAGTTTCACAAATGCTCTTGCTGTTTATTTTTATTCCTTTTATTATCCTATTGTCTTTACTATGTGTTTTATCTATTACTCTTACATTATATCTGTATTTTATATTCTACTTCTGTCTATTATTGTGAAAACACTTTGTACCTTCTGCTCTACAAAGGGTAACAAAAGCTTGGATGATAACCTCAAGCTATGTACAATGACTTCAAAAAATCCACCTGTTCTGTGGTAGCACAGTGCTGTAGTGTTCAGAATCGACCAACATTGAATTTACATGTACTTGTTAGACACTTCTTTGAATTGTATTATATTGTATAACTTTAATGCATGGCTTCGGCTGACGGAATGGGAAAACACACACCCGTGGTGTATGAAAAGCGTCAAAACACCCACAGACATTCTTTTAAATATTTTATAACATTTGCTACCTGGATCATCCTAGCTGCCGTGCCGTCTACTTCGTCTGTCTGTGTCCCGTGTGTGGCACTGATATAAACTGACATGCATCAATGCATCTGGTGTGTGTTGCACGTAAGGGAGCACTGGTACTGCTGGAACCAAAGTGCAACTCTTTTCAGTGACATCACAGCACCATTTTGATAGGAGTGCCATCACAAAACAGGGTTGCTTGGAAACTAAAGTTTGTTGTGTCTCTATTTGTAGTTTGCTGCAAACCTTTGGTAATGGCATCTGGCAACAAACCTGCTTGGCCGATCAAATACATGCAAGGGCGCATATCAGATTTCTTGCAGGAGAAAACGAATGCTACTAAGATAATTTCCCGGAGGTTTACAATCCTTCCTTGAAGGTATATAAACCAGAAGTGTCTGGGAGTTTGATTAAACCTTCAAACTGGACTCTCTGGTTCATATTTTATCTCATATCTCTAGCTCGTAGCGATACGCCCACACCAACACCACCCCCTAGGGTTGTTCTGTCATTGTGCTGTTGTCAGTCTAAATGGGCCCAAACAGTGCAGAGTAACTTTGTACTGCACACTGTATGGCTACAAAATGGTGAATTTACTGTTTCCTCTTCTCCTCTTCTACTCATGCATTTTTTATAACAATGTTAAATCCAGGGTTTTAATCCCATTTGGTCTGAAATTTTGCTGCAGGCTTCTCTGTGTAATATCTGATATCTTCTTGTTGTGCAGTGGCGTATTCATAGTGCCATGGGAATCTTCAGCTTCTCCATATTTGATAGTGTCACGATGAAAAACAACCTTTTAGACAACAGAAGATATCAAAGTCATATAAAACTTGAAATCTGAAGTTGTGTGGTTGCTTCTTTTACTACACAATACAAATCAAATCAATTTCTCACAACTTCTAAATCTGTCTTTCCAATGATAAAAAGCAATTGATACTTACAAGAACAGCTCACTCTTCTCTTTTGACCCCATTAGAAAATGTACATGTTGTATGAAGTGTTGATGTTACAACTTAATGCAGCGTGCTGACCTGTTGATGCATACTGGCATTTTAATAAAGCATAGGATCCTGGCACTTGACTCTCCACTGCCATGGAGATCTATTGCACCGTCTCGGGTTCAAACATCCCACCACTGGTGCAAGTTAGGGCAGCAAATTTTATCATGGTCATGAGGCTGACAGAGGACAAGAGACAGGGAGGTTGAGATGAAGAAAAAAAAAGAGAGAGACTTCGAAGTGAGTCGTGAGGAATGAGCAACAAAGAGATGTGAAAACTTGATTGCCGTCCAGCACCAGGGAGAATCCAGTGTGAAAACAGCTGAGCGGGCGTTGCCGTCATTGGATGATGTCACGTACTGCCATTGCTGGTGGGAACAGCAGGTCTTTAACAATACCATTTATAGCCCGGTTCACACCTGTAGAGTACCAGACAGAGGGAGGATGGTGATGATGAGTCACTACACTCCTCTGGGATCATGGCAAGAGATTTTAAACAGATCAGACTGTACTGAATATAAGTACACCATCTTTGTATTAAGCTGAAGCCCCTTTTGTAAAATTCACATCTCAGCTGTCTCACATGCTTTTCTGCTTCCCCTGTCTCCTTCTTTGTTTGACACAAATTCAACAAGCGATATCAATAAGGGATAATTGTTCTTACCTAGATCCATCTCTCGAGTGTACTCAAAGCGTCCACAGTATTTAGGAGATTCAGTGTATCATAGAGCATGTCCTACCACAGGCAGTTAAAGAGTAAATCAGTGAGGAAAGGATTGCAGAGCTGGAGATCAATAGGACAAAGCTAATCTTGTTGTCACTCAAGGACAAAGCTAATTCCACTGACAGTCAACAGTGAATGCTTAATTTGACTGTAAGACAAGTAGACAAGAAGAGAAAGGCCTCATTCAGTTGGAAGTCAATAGCTCAGCACTAATTTAATGCAATATAAGTGAGACAAAGTTATTCAATTTCGGTGCAACAGGGCAGAATTTTTTATGGACCGTTGGCTAAACCCATCTCTGAAAAACGACTGTAACCTAGTGTTACTTCCGAGGAGCACATCATTAACCAACAGCAATACTTAGTGGGGTTACAGGAAATCCACTGGGTATTATTTCCCCACTTTGTGGACACCAGTCCCGGATGCGACGGGCATCCGGGACTGGCAAGTTTAGGGTAATTAGCTGCTTTATCAAGCTTTTTATTGGATTTGGAGCAGTTCCATGTCTTCTATGTGATAGTGTAATGTTTACCAAACTCATCAGTTAGACCTCATCCTAAAAGTCTTTTCTCTCTGGTGAACAAGATCAGTAGAAACTCTACACGGCAGTCAATTGCACAAATTCAGTTTAGTCCTAAGCCAGCATCATTTCAGCGCAATAAAAAAATGCTTAATTTATAATAAAAGGGAATATACTTGGTCTATTAGAGGTCAATGAGACAGGCATGGTTTTAGTTCTGATATCCAGATAACTCTGGAGACAAACTTCATTGTTTGCAGTGTGTTCAACATATTACTGAAATTGAATTTCATTGGTATTCTCCTGCAGGGGAACATTACATCCTTGCTCCATTTATAGTCTGACTAGCACCTGCAATTGACTGCAGGGCTAGTCTGTCTCCACTGCTGGTAAAAACCGAGAGAGAAAGTGAGAAGTAGAGGGGCTGATGAGATTTCTATTCCCTCCCCACATCACTCATCCTTCTCATTCAACATTTGTCTTTTCCTTACTGATTTCTCTCTCTTCCGTCTTCCAATGTGTGTCTGTTTCTGTTTTTTTTTCCAGGTTTGCAGTTGTAAAACAAAATGCAGCAGCTCACAGGAGCATCAGCAGCCAAACCACAGGTGTTTGAAACCAAACGCCTACCACATCCCATTCCAACATCCCCTGGTAATAGATCAGACTAGCTCCATTTGTTTTCCAGAGCTGCTCTGGTGATTAATTGGGCTGAGGGTGCGGACCATGTGCTCGCTGTATTGTGGATTCAAGTCTGGTTTGTTGTATATATGATAAGATGAAACTTGGAGGATCCCTACAGAGGAACTGGGTCATTACAGCAGCATGGACCACAGCACAGTCTTTGATAATGCAGAGCCTGCTTTTTAAAATGGAGATATTGAACTTCAGCTCATTTTTTCCCTGCAGAGGGCCACAAGAATAAGGGCAGACTATGTATGATAGGAAGATACAAAAGGCAATATCAATCTAGAAAAGTACACCTGTTCAAGCACACAATAAAACACCAAGAATAAGTCATCTGAAGCTGTGACTCATGGCTCAAGCTGAAAAATATTCAGCAGGTCTTCCTATTTTAAATAAAACCTGGAGAGTAAACGTATATCGCCAGAGAGAAAAAAAAAAAAGGAATAATGAATATTTTGCTCCGGCCTTGCTGTATAAATGACACTGAAATCCTTCATACCAGGGTGGACTTATAGGGAGTTAACGGCAACATCACAGATGGTACAACTCTCATAGACTGCCATTCGTCCTTCAAAAGCCTTTAAAAGTAATCCACGGTGCAGTTGTTAATGAAGCAGATTCAGAAAGTTTGGACTTCATAAGATAATATGTTGCTCCGTTCATGATAAAAGTAAAAAAAAAAACAGAGAGAAAATCTAACACTAACAGCCTTCTCTGCCAGCCTGGCGAATGGTTTTATACCAGGGTGGGATAATGATCCTCCGCTTTACATCCCTATGGCTTCCAGTCAGAGATCATCTAGTTGTCTGTGCCTGGCAGTTGGACAGACAGCTGCACTACCAATTAAGCTCATTCAAAAGCAGGCAGTTTAATTAGTTGAAGGATAGTTGTTGAAGGGGCTCATTCTGAAACATCCATAGTGAAAAAACAATAATTACCTACAGTAATGTTAATTGCTCAATATTTCTCTAATTACCTCCCGTAAAATTGTGCCAATTAGTAAATCTAAATTATCTAACAGAATTTACCTATTAATAACTCCTCTCTCGCCTCGGCAGAATAAACTGACACTCAGACCAGACATCTCTCTGAAGCAAAAGCTGTTAGATTTTTTTAATTTTGGATATTTTATTTTGAAAAAGCCAGTCAAAGACAGAGTAGCCAAGGCCTCCAGGGCGACAAATACGTTTCACTAGTATGTCCACAGTTTACAATCTCTCCACCAAAACCTACCGGCAGCCTTTCTCCCTGCTTGAACGGACACATGCACACACTGGGAAATAACACATAACAGGGTGGTTTGGAACACACGCATGCACAACGGCGCGCATGCAAATGCACACAGACGCACACACCCACGAGTGTAGCCATGTGGAGACATATGGTCATTCCCACCATAGGGGAGGAAGTATAAGACAATAAGCCAGAAAAGCACTGGCAGGGTCTACATGTTATCTGTCTGTGTAGGTGTGCTAGTGCTCAGTGTGATGTTTCCGAAATCATCGACCCCTCCATTCCATGAGGAGGCCATTTTGCCTTTACGCCTCAGTGAATCTATGACTGCAAAACGGTAAAACAGACAGAGAGTGAAGAGGGAGTGCCTCAACTGAGAGAGGTAAGTGTGGGGAAAGGGGGGGGATAAACAGAGAGAAATAACATCTTTGAGCCAATACAGGTAGACAGAGAGGAAAAGAAAGAGAATATGTGTGGAGAGGAGAGGACTGCTGCAAGGACCCGAGTGTGTGTAAGATGCAGCAAAGGAGAAAGTGACAGAGAAGATAAGGGAGTAGGAAAGCCTAAATAGGGGGTGTGGTGTGTGTGTGTGTGTGTGTGTGTGTGTGTGTGTGTGTGTGTGTGTAGGCACAGGTGTAAGTGTGTGTAATTTGCCTAAGCCACAGGATTTGTCTCTTCAGAATGATTCCGAGGGAACATAGGGCTTAAGGCCATCAAACTACAGGGATTTGTTACACACATGCAGTATTGCACACACATACAGACCAGCGTGAGCGTTGGTGCTTGCACATACTGATGTATACATACAAAGACACCTTCACAAAGGGGAGAATGACACACACACACACACACACACACACACACACACACACACACACACACACACACACACACACACACACACACACACACACACACACACACACACACACACACACACACACACACAGGAGATCCAGCCATCAGCTGAGTGAGGTTCATAGATGACAGGAGTGTTCGTTTCATTAGTTCCAGCTACACTGGGCTTTCTTTGCTAGCTATTTTCTGCTTTCAGTGTTGCCAGTTTTGCATTCCTTCAATAGAAACTCAAAGAAAAACCCATTAAATTTCACCTAAAGTTAAGTGTCAACCATTTCCATCTTTTGTGCTTTTCAATTATAGAGCTTTGTGAAAAAAATATCAGCAAGTATGCTCTTATGATCTCAAGAGCTTAGAATCTGCCAAAACATCTGGAGGAAATGGCAAATAAGCTGTTCTTGTGACTTGTTTTATTTACTCCTCAAATGTGTTTGTGCTAACTGTGTGGTTTTTAAATAAGCTTAATTTGGCTTTATCTCTCTTACACGTTCTCTACTTCTATACCCTCTTCCTCACTGTCCTAAAGTTGATGAGTAGGACGAGGGAATGACTCTGTGTTTGTGTGTGTGTGTGTGTATATATGTCTGACAGCGCCTTGAGGAATTGAGCGGATTAATATGATCTAAATAAACAGTGCTAATCAGGACATCAAAATAGGCACAAGGAGACACAGATACATACACATTCACACACCCTTTCATGTGCGCCACGCGTACACACACACACACACACACACACACACACACACACACACACACACACTTTCATGTGCACAAATATGCATGACCAGAGTATTGCCTTGCGTCTGTCATTTTCATCTTTCAGGCTCAGAAAACAAGTTTGAGTAGGAAACATTCAGGGGTTTCAAAACAAGCAAGCCGTCCATATCCCATGGTTTATAATATGATTACAAGTTCAAAACGAAACACACCACACTGTGTGTGAATTGGTTTAGGGCTCTTGGTTTGTCAATAAAATGCAAAATCCTCAATTGTGAAGATTAATTGGCATAATCTACAATAGAGGGAATGCTATTTATACACACACAAATACATGTACGAGCAGTATAACACACATATGGTCACAGTTCAAGTACAGCACATGCGTAAATTGCCTGAGGTACTCCACAGAGGAGAGTTAATAATGTGACCTGCTGAGATGAGATCTCATCATCACTTGTAATGGGCTACTAATACATCATTAGATCCTGATTTGTGTGTTTGTGTGTGTGTGTGTGTGTGTGTGTGTGTGTGTGTGTGTGCGCGCGCACGCAGAGAAGAAGGGAGAGATCAAGAGACAGACACAGACTGACTGCTGGAGAGACAAAGAACAACTTGCAGAAAAAGACAAACAAAAAAAGTAGGGCTGCAGAGAGAGACAAAGCCATATATTTTTCCCTTTCATTGAAAGCTTCCTGCATTCTGCTATGCTGTAAGAACAGCCGGAGGCATGTGCATTGTGAGTCCAGCATCGAACACCACAAACACACAACGCCGCGCACACACACACACACACACACACACACACACACACACACACACACACACACACACACACACTTGGAGGTAACACAAGCAGCAAAACACTGCTTGTTGAGCAGCACATTTCCTTGTATTTTCTACCTCATGAATTTAGAATAGGGTCGGAGCTTCTTGGAGGAACAGGTGCACAGCATTTTTTTTTGTTTTCCATGCTAGTTTTCCATGCTTGTGAGAACTTTTGTTTTTAGTTTTACAGACTATAGTAACTTTAGGCACCCACTATAACTGTAAGCTGTATTTAATAAACCTTTTAATGGGCGCCCTGGTAGCTCTACTGGCAGAACTGGCGCCCCATGTACCATAACTGAGTCCTTGCTTCAGGGGCCATGGGTTCGAATCCATCCTGTGGCCCTTTGCTGTGTGTCGTCCCCTCTCTCTCTCCTCCTTTCCTCTCTATCTCTTAAGCTTCCCTGTCCAATAAAGGGAAATAAGCTACAAAAAAACATTATTTAAAAAAATAAACCCAACCTTAACCCTAAATAAAACTTGCACTGGCCCAAATAAGCCAACACTGGATATACACTTGAACTATACTGCCAGCATGCTTCTGTGTGTGGGAAGTGAAATGAGAAGAAAACCTCTAAGCATTGAGGAATGCTCTGCCGGAGACAAATTCTGACATCATAAACTTTCTCCTACACAAACAGAAAACTCTGTCGCTCCATCTCTGCTTTCCCTGTCTGCATTCCTCCACCTCCCTGTCTCTTGCTGCCATAGCAACACAGCAGCCAAATCTAAAAAACACATTCAAGTAATGAAATCAACCAAACGACTAAATAAATTATTTGTGAGGAATGGATTTAAAAATCAATGCATGAGTAATGCTCACCTCTTTCATTTTAACTAGATATTTTACTGGATGTCTGTCTGTGTTTAGGTACTTCGGGTGCCCATCTGTCCAATAAATAAAACCTGATATATAACAGAAAATAAATGTATCCACAGTTTAAACACGAAGGCCCTGAAGTCTCAGTATCCGTAAAAGCTCCTGTATTTGGTGCATAGAGATTACTTTAAAAGAAGAATAAAAACATGAATCATGTATTCCTTTAATTACATTCTTGCATAAATTAACATATTAACCTCAAAATCTCCCATCAAAGGATAGGAATTTTGTGTGTGTGTGTGTGTGTGTGAGAGAGAGACAGAGAGTGAGTGTGGAAGACAGAGAGAGAAAGGGGGAGACAGCGAAAGAAATTCCCACATAAACAGAACTGAAAACTTTTAAATACAAAAAGAATGAAAGCAGGGAAAGTTTCAACATACAGAATTTTCAATACACGTCTATGGTATAGAATATAATGAGTAAGAGATCAGCTAAAGAATTAAATTAGTTCCACAGAAAATTATGGAAAGTCCCAAAATACCCTTTCCCACTTTAATTTTTCATACATAATGAATGAAAAACCTCCTTTCCGTTCACTTTTTCATCCTAACTATGGCAACAAAAACATACAGCAAATAAACCCATGTGAATGCGCTGGTGTTTCTACTGATTTCCCTTCTGTTCCACACAAGTGGTGAACAAGTCAGGCCATGTTTACTCTGACTGTTTGGATTTCATAAAGGCCTCTAAATTCTTTTCATCAAAATCACCACGGCAACAAGACGGCAGTTTGCTGTTGATATTGACTGATGTCCCACAATGTTGACCAGACGGCTTTTTAGCAGACCACAGTGTCAACACCTTATTAATGGCTAATGCGAATTTCACATAAATTGCATTTAAAGGTTTTTTTATTAAACTTTATTGAGAAGTAAATAAATGCCTGTCAGCTGTGGGAAAACATAACCTAACACTAAATACAATATTTTGAGTTGGCAAATCATATGTAGAGTCACTCTTGTATGCAGTCAATTGATTCTCATTCTGTAGTGTTCATTGAAATTCCCCTTTTCCACTGAAAATCCAGTCATTCTGTCCTCTAGGTCACAAACAATCTATGACGTTTCCTCGTACAGTACACCCCTAAACTACAAGGAAACATAGCTGCCTCTGCTGCACCTGCTTAAGCCGTGCTAAGCTAAGCTAACAGTTCAAATGGCTCTGAACCACTGAGCCATCATTGTTGCTTTCAATGTCAGCTGGTAAAAAAAAGTGCTTCAGGTGGTGTAGATGTTTCAACAATTGTTATATGCATGTATTTAACGACGGTTCTATAATCCCAGATGATCGCCAGATGTTGTATCTAAGCATTCATTTGGTTGAAAAGAGTGGAAACACATTGGGTGAGCTCTGAGACTGGGTTTGAAGTTGACTTTGTTTAACCTCAAACAGGAGGCTAAGTTGCTCTTTCAAAGCATAATGTACAACTTATGGTATGATGCAGTATTATCCATGATAGGGCAAGGTACAAACATTTTACAGCCACTTTTAAAGCACACAGAAGGTGCGTGTATCAAAAGATTTGGAGTAGACTATTTCTTTTAATTACACCAAGCTGCAGGACGCCAGTGTTTGTTTATCATTTGTCTCCCAGGTTTGGCATCCTGCATGGAAGTCCCAGATGTTTGGAACTTCCCACCAGCTTGTGAACACAATCAGAGTAACTGAATGGACCATTTTAATTGGAATTGTGTCGCCAGGAAAAAAAAAATGCAGGTCCAAGATTTACTTCCTGTCAGCTGTTAGCAAATGCTGCAACCTGGCCCCATTCAGAATGTTAATGACTGAAAACGTGACTGTTGCATTGTTCTCTCATTTAAATACAGTAGTCATTCAGTAATTCATAGCATTATAGACTTATGATGTTAATATGATTTAATGTAATGTAATGAGTGTAACACATACATTTCTCGCCACTTGTCTGCCATCACTTCCACCTAGCCGGGCTGATGGGTAAAATGCCTTCTGCACATACACTTTTGCATGTAGCTCTGGCATGATTTTTAGAGGGTGTGAAAATTTAATAGCACGAGAAAAGAAGGGAGATGGTTTTAGTATTCGTCTGTAATATTTATGTTCACCTCTCTTTCACCTCTGTTTGAATTTTAGTATTTTTATTTGAATAGTTAACATACTCTGTGCTTGACAGATGCTGCAATAATTTTAACCCAAGGTAATTTTTTCATGACCTGTAATGTTTAAGTGATAACACTGAAACGTGGAAATAAAGTAGCTGCTTAATGTGGGTCATAAGACCGATATGAGTGTATGCTCTCTTAAACGTATGCATGGGTTGCACAAATTGGTGTGTGTGCACAAGGATACATGTTTGTAAGTTAAAGAAAAAAGAAAGAAAACTGAACACCTTTCTTTCTCTGTCCACGCCTTGGTTCTCTGATTTCTCTCACCCTCTTTCTGTCACCCTTTCCTCTAATCTCTGCTCTTTCATTCATACATGCTGTCTTCCTTCATTGTCTCCTCTCATAGTGTTCACTGTTTTGTGGACTGTGAAGAAAAATGACAGCACTGCTCGCTTGGTCAAATACTTGAAACAAGCTATGTTTACACAATCTCTTGTCATCATGTGATGATTGTCACTAAAAATCCAGGGCTGAAGTAGTGTGACAACGGGTAGGATGGTTAGGCGTTAAAATTGTTGCTACAAATCGCTGCTGCCAATCTCCAGGAGTTACAGAGCAACGTAAGCATTCACTGTGAGTCCTCTTACTGGCCAACTGACAAATCTAAGTCCAATTTTCACTGTCTTTGAGCTCTGTTTTGTTCTCCACCAACTCCTGAGGAAAATATCTGCCCCTTTAGCTGCTAAAAGCTGCACTGCGTTCACCAGCTTACTTAAGACCTTTGCTCCTCGAGAGAGCAAAGACCATTTACAAATGTCCTCCACCTCATTCGGTTTTTGGCAGCTCCCTCCCAGACATTTCTGCCTGGACACCTCTTTTCCAGCTGTTCCTGGGGCAACCCCTTTTCCTTGTTCCTTGGGGGTTCCACCCTTCTACTGTTGTAATGTTTTTGTTTTTTTCAACTTCCTCCCGTTTCTGAAAGCAGTGAGCCTGAATCAAAACAGTATCGCAGGCCAGAAAACCAAAAAATACTGAGTAGAGCCGAGCAGAATCAGGGGATAATTCCCTGTGGGTACATTACTACAAATGACAAATTCCACATACATATGGTCATTTGATCCACTATTAATATGACAATACTGATACTGATGTCATGTGCGTCACTTTGACAGTGACAAATGATCAATGTTGTCATTTAGATTGGCTTCATACCCCCTTGCTTCATTCAACTAATCTCTTCTTTCTTATCCCTCCACTTTCGCCAAGGCTCTTCTCTTTCATACACCTTCCCTTCCCCCCATCTTTATTGTCTCTAATCACATGAAACAGTATTCTAAGTATACAGCTGTGAATTTCTCACTCTCATTTTCCCTGTGTGTGTATTGCAAGCATGCAATATGTTTTTTTAGGCGCAACCACCAGCTGTTGAAGCTCAACACCATTCTCACCGAGCTTGCAAAAAGTCATTGCACGATTCACAAGTAGTCAAAAGATGTAGAAATAACGCTGCATAAGAATTATATAAAGCGCATGATCTTCCCATCAGAGAGAACACAGATCATTTTAGAAGTGACACGTGAAGCAGCATAACAAGAAATAAAGAAAATTCAGGCATCTAGGCAGGTTGGAAAACACGTGCATGTGAGTTTTGACTTTTACCGCTTCAAAATATTTTAAGATTATTTGATATATTTATGCAATTTTATCTCTGTCGAGTCTGAAATTAAATTTACATGAACCCACTGTCAATGTCTATCACTTGAATCAATACGTGATTTATGCCAAGTTCACAGCGTCTGAGCCTTCAGTAAAGTGAGAGATGCAGAAAAATAAAAGATGCACCAACAGGCAGGCAGTGATCACCGAAGACAAATTAAAACACACGTTGCTGCACAACAACCACGTAGGGAAAAACACAGAAAGCAGCAAACAGGAATAAAGTGGGGAATACAAAGGGAGGGAAAGAATAAAAACTAAGTGAAGATATAAGGCCATGTCTAAGCCTGCATAAATTCCCATTTCTCTTTTGAATAATAACAGTTTCATTCTGGAGTGAAAAATGGGGAAGGCTTGGGTAAGTGGTGAAACTTTTAAATCCGTGGTTCCGTGCTGGCGGAGTGGGAATAAATTACTCTGTCAGAGTCAAACTATGGAGACACAGCTACGTTTGTTAGAGTAGAGAGCGTTGGAAAATGCTTCCAACCCAGCCATTACCCATCATTTGTCAGGTTCCACTGCCAACTTCATCGCGTAATTGGGTCTGCGCTACCGCTGCCACCATCAACAGTCATTTAGATGTAAATATGAGGGCAGCCAATGTAAGAAAAGCTTAGAACTTAGGATAGGTGAGACTCAACTGGCTTTTTTCCTTTTTACAGCTGAGACTGCCCTACAGTTGGAACTATATGAAGAGGGTATTGTGGGAAAATGTGTGTCAATTCATCCATCTGTCTTTCTGTCTCTGTCATTCAGTATTCAAATTGTATACTGTAGGTCTCCCCTTCTGTTTAACTAGCTTGGGGAGTTTTTTTTTTTTTTTTTCCTAGCCTTAAAGTCAATATGAATTTACGTCTCGCTGCACTTAATTATTCTGTCTGGGCCAGACATCAACATCCTCACAGTGAATTCCTGAAGACTGTTGAATACGAAACAGAAGTTGAACTTTAAGGGGTGGAGTATTTAAAGATGCAAATAAAGGCAGGAGGCCCACAGAGGAAACAAATTCCATCTGCTCTCAGATGTGATTTAGGCTCAGTGTTTTCTTCCATTTCTGCTCTATATGTTATTTAAAAAGCAGACTTTTTTTTTAGGGATAATATATTAATATAATAAGACCAAAGACAAAATTCTAATCTAAGTTTAAATGTGTGAGAGTTGAGTCACAAGAGTTGATGAGCTGTGAAAACCTTTAAATGGTGGTGTCTGAGGATCATGAATGTGCTGAAGAAGACTTGCAGAAGCAAGAAATTCCGTTTCACAAGACTATGTGTAATTTCACATGAATAGCAGTGTGAGAACAAGACTTTTTATACCTTTAAAGTCTGGGAACAAATAAAGATGGATGCCACACGGGCTGGGATAGTTGAGAAGGAGAACAGAGAGATCAGGAGAGATGGATGGGTGTGAAAAACTGAAAGGAGACAGGGTGAACTGTTACAGAAAGAGAGGAAAAGGGAATTATATGGGAAGGCGAAATGTGCAGGGGTATGTCTTGAACATTTGTACTGAGATTAGGGCAACTTGTAACCTAATAAACTGGGATAGTGGAAAGAACACAGGATGGCAGAGTCAAAACAAAAGAGTAGATAAGGAGATGACACAATAACAACACAGAGAAACAACAAAAATGAAAGAATCAAAGAAACAGGATGGTTTGAGAGAAATAAACAGACAAAGAGACAGATGGAGAGCATCGATTACTCTCCCCGCATCCCGGCATTCCAGCAATCCGACATGGATCGTTGTCGAAGCAACAATGCAATCGCAGCGCAGACAGAGTTGTAATTCTGCCCCATTCACTCCCAGCTAATCAGCCTCTGCCAGCTCGCCATCCATCAGCCTGTTGGGCTACGTGTGCGCGTGCGTGGTTGTGTGTGGATGAGTGTGTATTTGCAACAGAGGAGCAGAGAGAAGACAGAGGGACGATGTGAGTAGTTTGTCTGTGCACATGCATGTGTAGTTATCCAAGTTTGATTTATTAGTGGCAGGGCAGAGAGTAACAAAAGACATCCCCGGTAAGTTCATCAGCACTCCACTCCCTGGTCCTGCCAGGTGGAAGACAGCAAGACTCATTTGTCTGTGAGTGTGTGCGTGTGCGTGTGCGTGTGCGTGTGTGTGTGTGTGTGTGTGTGTGAGGGCCTGGCCTGGTCAAGCTGAAGAGAGGCTAGCCATATCTCAGCAGTGTTCTGGAAGGAAAGTCCTTTTAAGACCGTAGGTCAGTTTGAATGCCTCTCTTACAGTGTTAGTTATTTTAATTGCAGAGCTACTGGTCACCTGGATTGTTTCCTCGGATTTTGTGTTGATTAATGTCAAGGTTGAGGTAGTTGGATTGTGTGTTTAGCCATGAAAGTAATCAATGCTCGTGCTAATTACCCAGGGTTTTTTTTGCCATTTATTCAAAATGAACTGCTGTTCATTGGTTTGTGTCAAGAAAAGTTGGTTTTTCACCAGGATTTGCAAATATGTATATATATATATATATATATATATATATATATATATATATATATATAAAAGCACAGCCATATCATTATGAGCACTGACAGGTGAAGTGAATAACACTGATTATCTGCTTATCATGGCACCTGTCAGTGGGTGGGATATATTAGGCAGCAAGTCAACATTTTGCCCTTTAAGTTGATGTGGAAGAAGCAGGAAAAATTTGAGCGACCAAATTGTGATGGCTAGACGACTAAGTCAGAGCATCTCCAAAACTGCAGCTTTTGTGGGGTGTTCCCAGTCTGCAGAGGTCAGTACCTATCAAGAGTGGTCCGAGGAAGGAAAAGTGGTGAACCAGAGACAGGGTCAAGAGCGGCCAAGACTCACTGATGCACCTGGGGAGCGAAGGCTGGCCCATGTGGTCTGATCCAACAGACGAGCTACTGTAGCTCAAACTGCTAAAAAAGTTAATGCTGGTTCTGATAGAAAGGTGTCAGAACACACAGTGCATCACAGTTTGTTGGTATGGGGCTGCCTAACATTATGACCCCGCACCTTGGTGGTCATAATGTTATGGCTGATCCGTGTTCCAACAAATACATACACATACCCAACTGGAAGAAGTGAAAAAAGTTGAAGCTCTTACATAGACTTTCTGGATGTTGAATATAAATGTGGCAGCCTTCTGTTCAAAGAGTGGACATTCATGAGTTATTATAAGACTGGTTTCTAATCAGTTTCATTTCATTTTACATGAAGAAATGTACAAAAAAACAGATTTCCTTCCTCTCCACTCCTTTATGTGTCAAAGCGATCCAACCATCACCATGACAGTATCACCCTTGCAAGTGCATTCATGTGTCCCTCCATTCGTTTGCTGAGTAGAAATAAGGAGTCTAATTTTCTCAGTGTTGCATCAACATACAATGGATTGGATGTGATCATGAGAGACTGACAACATCAAAGTCAAATTTTGCTTTGATCGCCGACTGTAAATCTAATTTCCTACAAATGACATTTGCAGCTTAAAGCCACTAAGCTACGTTAAGCCTTTTCCTAAAATCATCCAAGTTAGTTTTTTATTATGTTTTTTTAGCAGATGCAATAGGATTGCATTGAAATGAGAGGAAGGGAATTTAAATATAGCTATAAACAGTATCTATATATTCTGTCCTAGCATCTGTATGTACTGTACTGTACTGTAGGTATGCATTTGTGCTGTATATACATTTTCTTATCATTACAAGTTGCATTCCTCTTTCTGCCTGTAAGTCCTTCACCAGCTCACTATGTGCATGTCTGTGCTCACATGTATACAGTATAGTTGTTTGGTTAGTTTTGGGTTCCTTCCTCAGCTTCCTGAGGTTTTAGAGTCAAACAAGTGATAGTTTTTGCAGTGTGTCATGCAGCCAACATTGGTTCCTGTCATTTATTTTAACCGTGACCCAGCCCCCCAGCCCCCCCCCAGCCATCCTGCAGACAGAGATGAAAAATTGAGAGAGAGAAAAAATAAAAAAAGAAGAAAAAAAGGATGAGGAAGGAAAGAGAAAACACCTTAAGTTACTGGAGCAGAACGGTGAAGAGGCTTTGAAAGTGCTTTTAAGTTGTGCATCCAGATTTCTACTCCCTGAAAACACACACTCGCATCAAAACAGCACAATGACACAAGACACACACACACACACACACACACACACACACACACACACACACACACCTCTTCTTGCATAAACACACACATAAACTCACTTATATACACACATAAACAAACATGCATTCATAAAATCACAGCAAAAGCACACATACACCTTGCTAACATAGGCTCCAAACACACACACACACACACACACACACACACACACACACACACACACACACACACACACACACACACACACACACACACACACACACACACACACACACACACACACAGACAAACACACACCTATGTGTACCAACTGGTGCAGTAATATTGCTGAAATTACTTTTGGGGCTTAGCAGCAACTGGCTGAGCGTTTTTTCTCTCCCCGATCTTTTGGTGGACTCGAAGAGGCCAAATAGGGACAGAAAATAGAGGGCACACACATAAAGCACACATACACCTTGCTAACATAGGCTGCACGCACACACACACACACACACACACACACACACACACACACACACACACAAACAAACACAACACCCTATTTCTCTACCTCTATCTGTACGGCTGTCTATCCAGTATACTCTTTTGCTCTGTCATAAGGGAATATCAGGAGTTCTCACCTCTGTCAAGAAAATCAGTGGACATGAAATGGGCACTATCTAATCAATAGCACGAAGCGACGCACGGTAGAGGCACTATAGCACATTCCAACATCAGACAAAAGCATACTTGTCTGCAGCACTGTGCCTTTACGCTGTAAGTGAGCTTTTGTCGCCCATCGGTGCACTCTGAAAACTTTAGCTTGCCGGTATGATTCAAACAAGACAAATTTATGTTTCTAGCTATAGGGCCTTGAAACCTGCTAAGTGATATACTGCACATCAGCAAAACTGCTCTGTAGGAGGCAAATCTAATTATTCCCTCAATTCCCTACCCCTAGTGATCACTGAGACGTGGCTGAAAATACTACGGTGGTTTTACAGGTTGAAAAGCATTGCAGGCAACCCCAGAGTTTTGTGGAAATCAGTATGTAATTTCTGTTGGACTTTATATTGGGGCGGCTTGGGAAAATTGCTAAAAATGGCCATTTCAGCTGGATGGGATGCAATTCACAGAGCTGCTCAGGTAATAATTACCATCTCTAGATGTCCTCTGGCAATACTAATGCCATCCAGAGGGCTGTTAAATCCTAATAGATATTGTCAATTCCACCCAGGTGAGAGATTGGCAACATAAGGCTAACATTAGCCAGATCATAACAGGCTGGAGATTTAGATGTTAATGTCCTCTTCAAGATCATTTAGATTTTAGAGAAAAATCACACAAAAAAACATTTCCAACAAGGCAAGGAAAGTCAAATACTGTGTACAAGTTTCATTCAAAGAAACAATCATGCATACAAACAGTCCCATGTACACATTTAGGACAACCTACACGAAGATACAGAACATACAAAAGGTTATATAAATACCAGAGCTCAATTTTACAAGGTCGAGCAGACCACAAACCAACAGCATAAACAAGTCTACAAGTGAGACTTTGGGGCCTTTCATGAAGACAACAAAGACAGCATCACATTGAGATGAAAACCAAGGCTGGTGTAATTAGTTACAAATGGATGGGTTGATGTCTGCGCTGTGTGTGTGTGTGGAGGCGCTGAATAGTATCAGTCTTAAGTTGTGAGGGGAGTGTAATCAAGGACAAGAAACAGAGAGCTAAATCGACCCGAGGGACACGCGTTGTCAGTTGAGAGAGAGTGTGTTTTTGTGCCTTGTACTGTGCCTTCTTGAGCATTTATCTGTGTTTTTGTGAGTCTGTGTGTGTGTGTGTGTGTGTGTGTGTGTGTCTGTCTGTCTGTCTGTCTGTCTGTCTGTCTGTCTGTCTGTGTGTGTCTTACAGAACTTTGAGTTCAACACAGTAATTGTAATCTCTGTGATATATTTGCAAATTCATACGTAAAACACACCCATCTCTTTAATTACACTTATTGTACAAATACAGTTTTTTTTTTTTTTTTTTTTTTATATATAAAATGCATGTTGTAATATAGTTTGATCAAAGTTATTTCTTGAGATTGTTATATTGAAAGAATGGCGGTGTGTAGAAGAGTTACTTAATTATTACAGTATCCTCATGAATGATAATATATACAGTAATTTCTATAATACAAGCTAAGTGATTTTCTAACACAAGGGTGGTCTATGAATACTGCATACGTGCCTATAAATAGACATAATATATTATGTGTAATATGCATCACAATGCATTTCAATTAAAGTATGATTCCTCTTGCCTGAATAAAACACAACATAAGCCAGTAGCAAGACTTGAAAATGACAAGGACCGACTCCATTGTGGAGGGCAAGAGTGGACTGAAAGCGAACTAAAGAGGCAAAGCTAAGCAAAAAGCAGAAGATTAGTTTAGAGCCAGAGAGCTAATTAAATGAATCTGGAGATAAACGTTTAATTATTTTCTCTCAGCCCTTTTCTCCTGCTCATTTTCTCCCCTTCTTCATTACTGCCTTCCAGAGCTTCTGTAGAGCGGCCAGTGTCAGGGGGGAGGTGACTGTTCTGTGCCGGTGAATTCAGTCCACACTCACACTCTCACTCCTTCCCTTACAGGGTCCCATACACACTTACTAACACACAGATTCACCCATAGCCTCTGTCATTCAAACAAAGTCCCCTTCTCTCTCTCTCTCACACACATAAGTACGCACTCATGCTTGCACACACACACATCCCCACAACCTCTCTCCTTCCGTCTGCAGTGTGTCTGAATGTAGATGTGGTAGTTTTAATCCCAGTTGGATTCCACGGGGAGTTGGGGAAGGGTACTGGAAGGAGAAACGGTCGTGACTTGATTTAAAAGATTCCCTTGTCTTCGGTAAGTACACTGCCACCTCTAGTTTTATAGTACAGCTATCCATATGCTCCTAATACAGCTCGATGTAGGAGGCTGTAGTCTCTAGGCGTGACGAGATTCAACGCCATATGTTGCGATTTCCACAGCAAGGGTCAACAGCAGGGTGGCATAGTGAGCAGGGAGCCCTGTTTTGTGGAGCTTCCAGCAACTGAACAATAAAATGAAACCCAACCAGGTCTGGACACACTGGTGTAGTTTTGATGTTGCACTTGAAAATTGAAAAAATACCTTCTTCCTCAGGGAATCAATGGCGTGTCGGGGGGGGGGAGAACAGATTTCCCATTGTTAGTAGTCTCTTTGATACAAACCAATACAAATGGACAACTACCTTCCTGTATGACCTTTGAAACAACTCTGATAAATTTCCACCAAGTTGACCTTTACGCAATTATTTGTTCATTAACCTTTGATCACCGGGCTACATCAGTTTATTGTGTACAAAAGCAAAAACACTGCATTATGCACCCAGTTTGTGAACACTTACTAATGATGAGTAAACACGTTTGGCCCATGCTCACTGAGCTGCATCCGTTACTAGTTCTGCATGACTGGAAAGCCACGGCTGGCGGTGACAGCACACAGGCTACATACGCTGTAAAAGTCATGGTGAATATATTTCAGGATGTAGGCATGGTTGAGCAAACTGCAAAAGTGTTTTACAATCAAACTGCTGGATATAAATGCAGGACAAGGAAACGTTTGAAATGAATCCTCTGAAATAAATCCTCTGAAAACTGAAAAAAAAAAAAAAAAACAGAAAAAATGATATTGTTTCACTTCAACAATGGATACATTAAATATAGACAGAATTAGGTGGAAGTAAACAAACCACAATTACTGGCAAATAGTTCACTTTTCAGCTGTTTTTGTACAACCTTTGCTGAGAAATATGTTTAGTAGATTCTGTGGGACCTGATGCGTGTTAAAATATGGAAAATCCCATTGTATGTCATCTACATGTGTAAACATGACTAAGAGTTTACAGCCATACTAGAAGCTCTGTGACGCTGTACTTAAGCCTCGCAGTGCTTTGAGCTAAATGCTAATGTCAGCCTGTTAACATGCACGCAATGACAATGTTAACATACTAATGTTTACCATTGTCATCTAAGTTTGCCATGTTATGCTAACATTTGCTAACTAACGGCAAATAAAAAGTATCGCTAAGTCTGATGAGAATGTCATCAGTTTTGAAAGTATTTGGGCATAAAACAAACAAAAGTATTGGATAAATCATGATTTTAACCTGATGATGGCGTTAATTCATTCTGAGAGGAACATGAATGTCTGAACCTAATTTCATGGCAATCAATCCAATACTTGGGTGGCTTGTAATGTCTTAATTACTCAATAGGCTGAACAAAAGTGGTTAAAAGAATATAAATGTTTCTTCCAAAGCTTGGGTCTTAGTTATTGTTCAATCAATGTTTTAAGACTTGAATAAGACCTACATTTTCATAGGCTACCTTCACCAATAGTAAGGGTCTAATCTGTGGCCAACAAAACTTTTTCACAGCAGACATTTTGACTTGTCATGGCACAGGTCAATTAACACAGACGTTGGCTCAGATTCATTAAGTGCCCCTGTGAAAACATCCATGCTTTCGCGGTTCAATGCCAATATTCAGCACCAATACACATATCATATTTTGACGAGTGAAAGTTGGCGTCGTCAACACCAGCATCCAGGGTTTGCATCATTTCACTGCTGTAACCTCAAATCTTAAGTTATTTCAAGTTTTCCCTAAAGCAGTCCTTTTGAAACAAAAATATTTTGCTGACTGTCATGTGGACTTGGCTGAAAAATTAGTTGTGCAGAATTTTCTACATAACTCCTCCTGGGAGCGGAGCAACACAGCAGCTGTGGAGCAGCAAACATAAGTAGGACATTCGGTTTCAAAGACTGTATTGGAGAAGTAAATATTTAACTTTCCAAATGTGTTAAATAAGAAAAGTACAGAGAGTCATAACTGAGCAGTATTGAACTGGTCCTGTAACTAGCACTAGCAGTGTAGCACACATTCCTCTGTAACCCCTGACTTATGCTAACAAGACTATGCACCTATTCTCAAACTTTCTGCTGATTAATATGCATGCATGCATACTTATATTTTACGGGCGCACACACACGTTGTCAAGAATCATCAGTGAACGATTACACACCAATTAATATGGATGTTTGGTATCAGTATGCAGAGTGCCCTGTAAGCTGTAATCATTACACTGCAATCACAAAATAATCACCAAGAAATTCCCTGTGGCTCTGTCTGTGTGTGTGTGTGTGTGTGTGTGTGTGTGTGTGTGTGTGTGTGCGCGTCTAAAGATGTCCACCTGTGTCACTATATACTATGTATGTGTACGTGTGTGTCTGAGTCCATGTGCTCATCTCAAATCTGTGTGTGTTTCCAGTGGCAGGGAGTGCTGTGCATCTATATTAGGACCCCTATCATTATTCTGTCGCTGTTCCCACTTCCTTGTCCCATTCTCTGCCTCTCCCTGTCAATTTCTGCCACTCTTCAGCTTGATTCACAACTATAGAACGTGCACACACGCGCGCACACACACACACACACACACACACACACAGAGTGAACTCTCCCTCTCCGGTCACTTTTCCTCTCTCCTCCTCAGCCCTTTTCTTTTCTCTCTGCTCTCCCATCCAGTCATCTTCCTGGTTCTGTTCACAACAACTGACTGACTGCTGTCACAGCATGTAGTCCACACACACACACACACACACACACACACACACACACACACACACACACACACACAGGGCAAGAAGAGACTGCTGACGACTCCCACAACACAAATACACACATTGCTGAGGACTGCTTTACCATTTACAGTGGCACACACACCCACACACTGATCTGACAACACAGTGAACATCTATGTGCTGACTGCCACAGCATACAGCCCTGGGTGAGCCGGCTCCAAACACGAACAGAGACAGAGATGGATGGACAGACAGCCTGCCCAGACATACACAAAGATGTCATCTCTACAGCAGCACACAAACAATGCTGAAAAAGCAATTCGGGGGGGGAAGACTGGAGTAAAGGATCAGCAGGGAGCGCGATAAAAATAGAAACATCTCATCTGATACTCTCTCGAACGTATTCTTTATCTGTCTTTAGTCTTGTCGTTCTGTAAATATTTGTCAACATCCAACATGATGAGTTTTCAATAAACATTTGAGACATAAACAAGGAAACCAACAGCATTTTGATCTGTCAACATCACTTGGAGGATTTCATAAACTGATTTGAGGCAGTGTTCACCCATACTTGATGCTCCCAGGACTACGGGGACCGTGCTTTTAAGTCTTACATCAAAGCAGACAAGTGATCCGTCTCTGTGTTCCTCTCCCTCTCTGTATCTCAGTCACGCTCATTTACTCCAGTGTAATTTACCCTCATCCCTCTCGCAACTACCTAATGAAGGAAAAAGTGAAAGTGTGAAATTTGATCTTATGTATTTTATCACTAGTGTATCACTAACTAACACAATGAATAAATAATGATTAAATGAATAAATAAGTGGAAAAACTTTACCAGCACCAGGGGTTGCTGAGTGGTTTAATGAGTATGAAAATGATCTTAAATATGAACTCTATGGCTATTACGAGGCAAAAAAATGAAGAGAGTGCTTGTTTTTGTGTCAAATAATGAGGTATACGCAACATATGTAAAAGTAATCCCTGTGAACAAAAAGCACAATATCGAGGCCATTCTGAATGCCAAGTTCCCAGCATCTTATTCTACTCCACGCAACGTCGGCTCGTCACAAATTTCTTTATACGCTCCAGGCAGAGCACAGCTGAGCACATCCACCACGTACAGGGACCCGCTCAGTCTGTGCAAGTTATCCGACTGCTCTGCTCAGGAATCAGGACTAACCCTTCAAGTTTTTGTATGTCTGCATGCGTGTTTTTTCCCTCTGATGTCCTGCGGCTTCTCTGCCTCAACTCTTAGGGACTTACAGACGGACGTAAGAGCTTTACTAGCAGCAATTAGCTAACTGCAAAGTGCTGGTAATGGACAGGGAGCTGGAGCCGCTGGCCCTCCCTAGCTACTCTAGTGGAGTCTCAGACTAAAAGTATAAAGCTGGAAATGAGCAGAATAGGTCACCTTTAACTCATAGCATACAGCATTATAAATACAAATGTACGTATGTTTACGTTTTGTTTTGCTTTACTGTTCATATTATCCTATTTTCCCATTTTCATAACTTGTTCATATTTTCGACCAGATCTTTTCACTTTTACAGGACAAAAGGCTTTCAGGAATAGGACTAAACTAGTAACATCTTGGCACCCAAAAGTAACCTGTGACCACAAAAAATAACTAACATAAATAACTAACTTACTAAATAGCTAAGCTAATGACATGTTACTATAATTTGTATTTATATACATATTCACCCTTCAATCTATCTTACAATCGTGGTATGAGCCTAAATAAAGAGATTTGGCTGTGATTTGATTGCAATAAACTGATTAAAAGGATGCCAAAATAACAACATCAAAACGGCAATTTGCGAAACGTCTGGATTCATACTTTGTCGGGTCTGTGCGCAAGACAACGAGCAAACAACTTTTAAATTGCTTGTTTTCTGAAAGGAGTTCGATCAGGGCTATGCTAACTTAGTTCATCATAAAGTAAAACCGATAGCTAGAACAGACACATATTTTAAGTACTTCCCAAACTTCCTCTCTTACTTTCCTCAGAGCAATGTCCTTTTCTGTCCGGTCTCTGTATAAGTATGAAGAGCTCTGGGTGCACACAGACAGATACAAGTGGGGGTGGCTCACAGCAGACAGGTTGAGAGAGTGAAGATAAATCCACTTTTTAATCCCCAAAAGTTTAAAAAATAAACTCAAAGCTCTCCTCTTGCCGGTAAACATCTCCAGATCAGAGCAGAATCCGGTGCGACTACGGGTGTTTATTCCTCCAGAAGCTCCGGCTCTGCCCCAAGCTCAAGCAGCTTTCTGTGGGCCGGCAGGAGATCTCGTCCCTCCACTGAAAAAAACCCTGCGATATGCGCACATTTTTAGGTCAAAGTTCAATATATTTAACTATAAAAATCGTTAATGGGGCAAATTTCGCATTGTTCGTGTCACCTGGCATGACTTTGCATTTATTTACGTGTTTGCAATGACTTTGTATGTAATCTACTCAGGCAAATGACTTTATTTGCCTTTAGTCGGGATGCACCATTTGACAGCATTCTCCACCATCATCATACACCAAATGAGGTAATATCCTTTAGAAGAATGGTGTTCAATTGCTCCAGTAAAGTTCGAGAGACCTGTAGAATCTATGCCAATAAACCTTAAACACTTCATGTTGGCTTGTCCTTTAATTTGTCTCCAATATATACTACAAGTGATATCTACTGATTCTTCTTTTAACTATGTGCGACAGTGCATGTCCTGCTAATTCCAAGGCACAGAACTCACAGCAGCAAACATTTATGACATCGACTTGAAGTATCATTATTAAAAAACGACATATAGAGCCAAAAGAAAAAGTTGAGAAGACAGAAACACTTGTCCATCAAATGCTTGCTGTGATAACTCTCTGTCTCAGCTTGCGCGCCGCAGTCTACAATCTACAGCCTGCAATTTACCCTAAGAGTGAATTTTCCCTGGAGTTTCCCTAGAGATTTAAACAACAGGTTTCCGTTATGATCTTGCTATAGTTCTTTTCAAATTACAGGCTAAAGCCTCTGATCATGTATCATGCCCCGAAAATACTCTATGAACATCATATGATAGTTTGATGATAATAGATATTATAGATATGATGATTATATCCTGGTGGAATGGTGGAACACAAGAAGCAATCTTGCCTTTTACCTGTTTTTTTTCCTGGTAGTCTAGATGGCTCAGCTCTCACTAAATCCATTCAAATCATAACCCATACTGGACCGACAGACAACCAGGACAAACCACCCGACATCCATACATCACAACAGTCTGAAAGACTTAATGCGGCTCTCGCTGCAGTTATGAGTTAAATGTCCCTCAAAACAAAAGAAAAGGAAGAGCTCTTACCAGTTTCTCTGGAGATCTGGATGAAGGCCTCCACGCCGCTCTCTCCGTAGTTGCCCTCTGAGGCTAGCGTTGACACGTAGTTCCACTCCATCGCTGTGACAATGTCCATCATGGCCTGGGCCTGGTAGGAGTCCGGTGGTACCACGCGGGAGAAGAAGTCGTAGCGGGTGTTGTCACTCAGTTCTGGGGCCGTGGAGGCGTAGCTGATCTGGGGGATCTGGACAAGAAGAGAGAAAAGAATGCATTGAGGGATGAAATAGTGTCACTTTCCTGTTAATTTTTTATGGTTTGCAGACTGTAATGTGTAATGTGTAAGGTAGGAGGACTGTGTGTTTAATAAAGTAATCATTAAATTTAATTTCATATTTATCATCACAATCAATTTTTCCACCCACTAGCAGGAAAAACTCCTTTCTCTAAATAAAAAAGGTGCGTCAGGCTGTGATAATTCTCATCTATTTTATGCCTTCATGCATATTTTTATAGGATGTATATGAAGGAAAGCGTTATAAATGCTTTCCACTCCCGGCGGGATCGCTGTGATTAATAATTCTCTAGGATGTGAGGAGAAGTTGTCATCACGAATGTTAAAATTCAGCTGCAGCACTGTAGACTTATTGTTGGCTCAGAGATGAGAAAGAAGCAAACAAACGGTTTGAGAGTGGGTAGGTATGAAGGGAGAGAAGCAAAAGTGGTAAATAATTGGGAATCAGAGTGCGGAATGAGATAGAGAGCTAACCAAAGGGGAAGCTTGGTGGTGGCAAAGTCATTTTTCAATGTCGGTGTCGTGGCCGACAGATTTTGAGGTAGGAAGGTGGACATAAAAGAGAGAACGGGGACCGGGCAGGAGGACAGACAGACAAAAAGCACAACAGGCAGATGGGAGGATAGAGAGACAGAGGTTGACAGAATGACAGGAGACACACACATACACACGTATTGCTAGTGATAGGTAGCGTAACAGGTGGAAGGTGTTAGATGGTTGACAGGTAGATTGATTTTTCCCCTGACAGAGGGGGACAGCCAGGGAAGACCCTGTACTTGCCGACACACACATACAGACACACAGACACACAGATGTTGGACAGACCCCTCATTGGCATTCATTGGAAGTAAGACTTAACTGCCAATCTAAACCAAAACATAAGATGTGTCAGTCTGTCTTTTACACACAGCCACACGCTCACACACACACACGCACACACACACACACGCATACAGTTGCTGAACACAGCAAAGCCTGTTGGTACTGCATGAAGAGATTTAAGATGGACACAGAGTGTGTGTGTGTGTGTGTGTGTTTGTGTAGGTGTGTGTGTGTGTGTGTGTGTGTGTGTGTGTGTGTGTGTGTGTGTGTGTGTGTGTGTGTGTGTGTGTGTGTGTGTGTGTGACTGGAATGTTTCTAAAGCCCATCACTCACTGTCTTTATTCCCTTTCAGCATCATCTGAAGTCCCTGCCACCCTGCATCTACACTTGTCTTTGCCATTCTAAAAGGTCAGGGATCTAGCCAGAGTTTTGCAGGATCTTCAAAATCGTTCTTCTTTGTTGGTGCTGAAGCACTGCAGCAAGCAGGTGTAAAATAGCCCTGAATCTCCGGATTTGGCTTTCTTGCTTCAGGAGCTTGTTTACAAAAAGAAAATTACGTGTTAAGACTTTCTTGGGCCACAGCAATAATAAAAATGAAATCTTAACCTGAGCAGTATTCATTCGCCTCCAGGGGGAAAAGAGTACTAAAAGTAAATTCGATACTTAAACAGCTATATTCAAACAGCTGATATGTTTTACTTTCACGACAGCAATCCATGCACACCACTGAGTGGATGGCGTCTCCGTTTTTGTAGTAGTTTGATATCTAATTTTGAATCAAAAGTGTTTTGTTCTTTTCTGTTTTATTTTTTTAATAACCTTCCATTTCTCTCTGTGAACTGGGTAGTAGTTCGTCTTGTAGGAACACTGGAGCCCTGTTATTGGTCGTCTGTGCCAGGGGAATCCAACTGGAAACTTTCATAAAACTTCAGGACGCGCATGTATAATTCATAGACGATAGAAATGAACAAATAAAAAAGAAAGAGTTAGAAAATAATCTAAGCGGGGCCAGCAGAGGGAAACAATTGGTAAAACAACTTGCGTGCATGTGTTTGTGTCTCTGCACTGTATATGTGCTTTGTGTATTTGTGTGCGACTACTCCCTTTCAGTTGTCCTTTTACTCTCTATGTGCATTTAAATAAGAAAATATCCATTTCAAAGAGAAACGAATGCATGGCTGCCGGAATATGAGATATTTGTCTGTTTACAACAGCAATGGGAAAGTAACCCTGTGACCTGGGCAAACCTGGTACTTTGATCTTTTGTTATTTCACTCCACAGCTGGGGAACTGAGACACACACACACACACAGACACACACAGACACACACACACACACAGCACACACACAGCACACACACACCGCACAGTCATCCTCTTGTCATTTTTCTCGAGTCATTACTGAGTAAGAGGAGAAAAAGAAATAAAAAACTGTGAAGGAGAGAGAAAGAGCAACATATACAGATTCAGTGGCATCCAATAATGTCTGCTGCAAGCACAGACCCAATACTGTCTTCCACAACCACACCTGTGCTTTCTAAATATTTCTGCAGATATATTTCTATACCCACACAGCCATAGATCCCCCAGACACTCCCTGTATAGGCACAGAAACCTGCTCGGACTAAGCACGTCTAATGGCATGTGACATTTGAGTGTTGTAAATCATTCATGTGCTAAGAGTTGCGACTGACTGCAGCCTTTTTCAAAGCAAGTAGTTTTTGAGTTGCAGTTAGAGGTGAGAAATTAACTGCTTGGTTCCCCCGTATCACTAGGGAAGAAGATTATGCCTCCAATCCCCCTAATTCCATTTGCTCTAATGAATATGTGTGTGTGTGTGTGTGTGTGTGTGTGTGTGTGTGTGTGTGTGTGTGTGTGTGTGTGTTTCGTTTGTTTGTGTGTAAGTGTGTTTGAAGGGGAAAATGCAAGTGTGATAAAAAGGGAATGTGTGTGCGTGTTGTTGAATGTGCAGTTTCAATTAGCACCAGAAACACTTTCTCGCTGTCACACACACACACTTATCAATGGAGGTAAGATATTGTTTCAGTTTCTTGGAACACAATTGTCAGTCAATTTGCAGGTTGCACTTACCATCCTTAATCAATACTCATTCAGATTTATTTGAAGCCATGCTAGCGGCAATGTCAGTCGGTCCATTGAACAGTCCTCCGCTTAGGTCCAGACTGAAATACCACGACAATTATTAGATTGGTAGTGTTGATCTTTTCTACAGAAATTCATGTTCAGGATAAAACCCTAATGACTTTGGTGATTCCTTGACTTTTCCTCTAACGCCACACGAGGATGATGCTTGTGGATTCAAGTGCAACAACTATTGGATGCATTGCCAAGAAATTTGGTACATTTTAGTACACTGACGAGGCTATTTGCTTCAGATGGCATTTGCCCCTTAACACAGAAGTATCACCATTTTTAGAAGCTGAAAGTGTTCAATCGGGAAGTGTTTTTGCAATTGTATAATAAATAAATGTTGGAGACATTGCTCGTACGTACATTTATATGAAGGATATCAAACAAACGAAGCTGTACACTCAGTCTCTTTCAATAATCAAGACATGTTGAATCTTTGATCCTCTGTTCCCAAGGCTCTCCGGATTACCAAAGATTCTTCCTTGCATAAAAAGTTTAAGGCTTACTGCAAAGTTCTCCCTCTTGCACTATTCTTAGCAGAGTCAGAGGGCTTCTAAAGCAGTACTTGGTCCATTTACCTCTCCATTAAACCTCATCAGAAGCCTGAACTCTTCTCTTGCAAACAACAAACAAGCTAATCTATTTCATGCAGTGTGGCTGCCATTAAAAGGCAATTTCGCCAATCCAGCAAAGATATTAAATATTTGTTATTTTGCTTAAGTAGAGAATTGATCACGATGAAAACATACAACAGACTTCCCTTGGCCATAAAATAACAGAGATTAATTCTTAATTCAACTGTATTCCCCTCCAAGCAAAGACTACTGAAAGAGTGCAGACTAATATGTTTTCCTTCCATGACAACAATCAATGAACACCAGCAGGCTCATTTTTCTTAGTGGTGGAAAACACATTTTTGACTGAAACTTTCCTTAAATAGCGCTCTTAGCCAATTGTGTCTCTCACCAGTATCTTCTGGGGGAACTCTGGGGAAGTGAAACCAATATAAACCAATATCCTAGAACTCTTGCCACCTATAGACAGTCAGGTCTGCGCCGTCTATTTCTTAATGGCTTGGCCGATAGCGGGGAACAGTTTCATCCCTCACTATAGTAGTATACTATATCAGGTGGAATCCCACTGGGGAGCTGAACAGATAACCAACAGGCGGATTTGGACCCTAACAGACCTAATGATCCGGGACACTGGCTTTTTTGTGTGTGTCTTTCCTGCCGAGGAACTAAATTGAGGAAATTCACAGTTTGGAGTTCATTCATTCTCACAGAGGAACCACACAGAACACGTTCAAAACATGGAAACAATATCAAACAAATGAATGCTGAAGAGTACTGAAAATGCTTCTTGTGAAGCTGCTCCAAAGTGACGTATGTTATATGGCAACCTGTGCTCTCCTTTCAAGCTCAAGAAACCTTTGAACAGCTAAAAGTGACCTTTTGAAATGCCACTTGGAAAGTCTGAGGGAAATCAAAGATATTTGAGGAAGAATGAAGGCTCACTGTCTAAACAGTTAATTAAAAGATACTGTAGTATTCTTCTTGTCATGTGGAGACCTCAAAGAAGTGTGTCTAGGACCTAAACTGGCCCTTGAACCATAACCTGATAACCATTAAGCCAATCTGCCTTATCTGAGAGACAGATTATGTGTTAATAACAGCTTGCGGTTGTGTGAAAGACAAAGTTATGAATCTGTATGTATTGATATCTAATAGTGTGTGTGTGTGTGTGTGTGTGTGTGTGTGTGAGAACAACATGCGCGAATGCACACATCATGACTCTGTGTGTGTGTGTGTGTGTGTGTGTGTGTGTGTGTGTGTGTGTGTGTGTGTGTGTGTGTGTGTGTCTGGCGGTAATGGAGCTGTCGGGGGCCAGAGTCTGAGCATTAGGTTGATAGATGGCAGTGGTCTGAAGCTAATTAACCCCACTGCATTACACACATACACAGCCTGTCCGTTACACCCACACCCACACACACACACACGCACACACACACCCACACACACCTACACCCACACACACCCACACACACACCCACACACACACACACACACACACACACACCTACACCCACACACACACACACACACACACACACACACACACACACACAAAGCAGTGTCAGAGGATTGGATATGTTGCAGAACTTGCACACACACATAGACAGAGTAGAGTACTAGAGTAACAGGGTAATCGTGAATAAGATACAGTGGCTAGTCAGGGTCAATGACGGTGATTAAATTAATTAAACACAAGCATGTTTAGATGTACACACACACAGTCACACGCTAAATTAAATTATGCTTAACCTGGTGTAAATGAGTCTACCTTTTTATATTTGGACTTTTAAATTGTATTTTTTGGAGCCACAGTAACAACATTTGGCCTAGAATATATTTTTTCCAGATTGAACACGAAATTTTTTTGCCTGCAATATCAGAGTGTGGAAACCGAGAGAAGGGAAGTACACACATACTGTAAATTGATGTGGCCGTGTGCAGCATTGGTTTCGAGTCAGCCCAGAGAGTTGTTTACTTGCTCAAAATTTGACTCAGCCCTCTAACAGCCAGCCGTGGTCTGTGTCTAATGAGGAGAGGACTGGCACAGTGGGACCTCACCGAGTTAATTTACCAGGATGGGGATGAGAGTTGGGTGCCTCTCGCTCCGTCTAACCCTGCCGTCTCTGTCTGGGTCCATCTGCCTCTCTTTTTTTCCATCCCACTGTTTGGACCTTTGCCTCTGTGTCTTATCCTCCTTCCTTCTCCATCCTTCTTGTGTCACATTCACTCCCACTTTTGCTGCTTTTTGAGCACTTTATTAGCAACTGCCACAGAAACTAAATACAGTAACTAATTACAATTATAACTGTTACCTTTTCCAGTGTATTTAGTCCAATTTTGATTCAACTGTTCCCATTTCTGTCCTTAAGTACTATAGCTCTAAGGTTGGAGAAACATATTTTTCCACAGTTTACTTCTTTCCAACTCTTTCCAAAGCTATATGATATTTCAAAATACTGAAACACACCTTTATGGTTCAATCATTTAATCAAATGGAGATATTCCAGATTTTCTAGTGCATCATTTTACACACATTTCCTCAAAATTCATATTTGGTGGCTTTATAAACTTCCACTAGAATTTAAAATAAAGTTCTGTGGGTTAAGACAGTAAGGCTTCAGGAGTTTCATTTGAAAATTGCAATTAAACAACACTGACATTTCCTTTACTGTCTCGGTATTACCCCAGGCATACTGGCTTTCATTCCCGTACTGACAAGCAAACAAAAACCGGTAGACAAGATTAAAGAACAGACAGTGAGAGAAAGTAGGTAAAAGAAAGACACTTCACAAGAGCTCAAAGACAGAAAAAAAGAGAGCTGAGAGAGAGGAGAAACAACAGGAAAGAGGAGGGAGCAAGGAGCAAGAGGCAGGCGGAGAGAAAAGAAGACACGAAAACATTTAATGGGAGCAAAGAGAATGAAGAAAAGTGAGAAACAATGAGTGGGAAAGATGAGAAAGAAATTATGAGAGGGAATGTTTAGCAGAGGCATAAAGAGGACGGAGGGGGAGGAAAAAGAGAAATGAAAGGGTGAGAGAAAAAATATAGCAGGAGAGAGGGGAGAGGCAGAGAAGAGAAAGATACTAGAAAGAAGATGGATGAAGGAAACAGAGATAATTGATGTGAAACAACAAATTAGGCGAGAGAGGCGAAGCCATGAAGATTCCTTGAAAAGGCACAACAGGAGAGATCTGAGTTGAACAGAAAGCAAGAGAAGTGAAATGAGAAGGGGTGTTTAAAAAAGCCAAGGGGTGAGGACGAGGGAAAGCTATGACACCGATAGAAGATGAAAAACAAAGAGAATGGGAAAGAGACTTTTAAGCAGAATGCAAATGAGCAGAACAGAAGTGACACAGATGAGATTGATATAGGCGAGAGCGAAGAAAGAGGAAAAAGAGGAAAAGAATTACAAAGAAGAAACTAAGATAAAATGACAGAACAAGACAAGCAGACAAAGGTCTGTTTTAAAATGCATACTGAGGCTCAATTTAACCCTTTCATTTCCACCAATTCTCATTCTGTACTTTCATAAATCACCAATGTTCGACTGCTGTGTGCAATCTTGGTGGTACCATCAAGCAAATTGATGAATCTACATCCAGATTTTGTCAGTCACAGAAAACGTAAACCTTCAACAAATGTGAAGAATTGAATCATTGGTTCTGTTAGCTTTCCATAGACATTGAGTTTATTTGGGAGTTCTACTGTAAGTATATGCAAGGTACTGAATTAATGACCCACTCAGCCATTAATTCCCTGGAGTTTGTGAGCAGTCTTATGCAGATTGTAGCAGTGAAGGTTTCCATCTCTTATCTTTTATTGATCCACATTGGGAAATTCATTGTGTGTTAGTGTTAGAACTAGTGGGCAGCCTCTGTACAGTGCCCTGGAACCAACTCCAGCACTACGCCAGTAACTTGGTCAAGGGGACTGACAGGAGAATTTACCCTTCCTATGTCCCCGTCCATTTTTGGTCTGTGCTCCAATAACAGCTGAGCAAGCCTTGGTCCGACTGAGGCTCGCCACGCCATGCTTGCCATGCTGGCTTTCTTGGCTTTACGCACCACTGAGCAGCTTTGATAGGAATGAACAGAGCGCCTCCTCCAACGCTGTATCCAGTTCTCTTTTTACATCCATGCTAATAATTCCTCCCCACTGAAGCCACTCACTCAGCAGGACCACTACCAAAAGATATTGTGCAGGATATTGCATTTTCACTGTTAATATTAGTTAGCTTAGCTGTTATCTGTTTGAACCTGGGTCTTATGTGTTCACATTAGAATGTCAGCATGCAACAGTCGTTAATTGGCACTAAACACAAAGTACTACTGAGGCTGATGGTCATTAGTTTTGCAGCAAAAACCAAAGTATTGTACAAACCATTTTGACCTGATAATGGCGCTAAAGTCAAATTAGGACAGTCTTTTTTCCACCATGAATGTATGTACCAAATGTAATGGCAATCCATCCAGGAGTTGAAGAGACATTTCACTAAAAAACAAAAATGCTGAACTCGTGGCGAGAAAGCAAAAGTCTAGGCTTCATCCTCATTTTTAAGTCTCGACTAAAGTGGTGGACTGACGGGCAGGCATTGCCTTTCCTGGAGCCACACCACTGGCGTTGTTAAAATGGCTCAATATGTATCAATATATAAATATGTTTATAGCCTTGAAAATAACCCAAAACATACGGTGGGCAGCACAGGAAAAACTGATTCACCCTCTCTGCACAAACAGGGTTTTCCAAGGCCATAACAGAGCACAGAGAATTATTACATTAATACATCAGGAAATATAGGTGAAAGAAAGATGAAAAACTCCAAAGGATGTTCATACCATCACTCTTTGTATAGCATGCAATTAGTTTAGGGTATTAGTGTATAATTAGTTTATTGTGGCTTTTTTGTGAAACTAGCACCTAGCTCAAATTGTGGTATCTATAATGTGGTGGGATGAGGTTGACTTCACTGAGTTAAAGAGAGCATGAAGATGAAGTCAGGATTACGAGTCACTAGATTGAAGATATTGATTGACTATAGATCTGCTTCACAACCGCTTAACCCTATTAACCTGTCCATCTAAACTTAGTTTCCTGTCAACAAACCCTCACGATTCTGTCCACTGGTTTACAAAATATTTAGAAGTTCATTTTTAAATAATATTACCATTAAGCTGTAGAAATGTATTTAATACTTAAATGAGCCCCCAGTATCTGCCCGGGGCTCATGGATGGTGTTGGGCTAGTTCAGGTAGCAGATGCCCACATAACACATATCTACATTACTGAGTCAGACATTCTGTTCTCAGTGTTACCAAGTAGGAACAAGAACATGGACAATACAGGATGGAACCTAAAATTGAACCCTTCATACCCCTGCAGGTATTACATGCTCAGGGTGACAATGAATTAACCATGGTGACACAGAAAGCTCTGCTAGAGAGGCAGCAGGTAATACCAACCCACTGCCTCAGTCAATTTAAATTTCAAGAACCTTATTAAACGCTGTGCTTAGGTCGAAAAGATTTACAATTGTAGTGATGAATCTGCACCTGCTGCTGGGAGAAGGTCAGAGGGTTGGCTGGAGGACAAGGTATGACGGGTGATTGAGGTGGTGGTGCCAGTATCAGTACCATTACACATATAAATGCACACATACAAACACGCGGTGCCAATTTTTGTAAAATTATGTCTGCATTCCTGAGGCATGAGCGGGCACACGACTCAATGGGGTAACATCTGTGCCGAAGCGCAAACACACACACACACACACTTAAACACACGCGTACACACAACCGCTGCCAATGTGAGAAGAGGTGAGGATGGCCAAGGGGCTGGAGGCCAGGGACCTGAGGCTGTGGCCTTTCATATATCTCTGTCAATACATCATCACTTTCTCTCTCACACTAACACAGACACAGACACACAGACACACAGACACACAGCACACACACACACACACACACACACACACACACACACACACACACACACACACACACACACACACACACACACACACACACCCCTCTCTACTGCCCTGTATCACACAGTTTGGAACCAACGCCAACCGCCATCTGTCCTCACCTGCCTTTATATGCCCTGAATACAAATCTAGCCATGATACGCCACAAAAAAACGGAAGGATAAAAGTCACCTATTTAAAAACACAACCAGCAGACTTTTATTCTATCTTATCTTTAATTATCACTAATAATGAACACTCTTCAGTGACATTTTGACAGGTACAGCAAATTATCACCAAGTGCATCCTGTTTTTATTTCGGACATTTTGACAGGCAAAATGGAGGCTTTCCAAACCTTTTTTTAAATGAGCTTTTTTTTTTTTTTTTTTAAATGGCTAAAACTGACAATTACAGGCACAAACAGTTGCATAAGTGAGATGCATGCAACTTTCTGCAAAGCCTGAGGACATGTACGAGGTTTAGTCCAGCAAAGTGACATCAATAGAGGAACAAACACCACAGGCATGTGGATTACTTCACTTATTATTTCTGACAGTTAGGAAGAAAGCCTCCTTATTTTGCTCATTATCTGGTTTCTATTATTACTCCAGGCGATGAAATCAGTATGGGGGTCAGTCACTAGCTTAGTTGCCGTCTACTATATTTATTTATAAATCAAATTATAATTTTTAGCAAGTTTCTGTGATTGAATGGAGGGGAAACTGCGATTATGATTAAAGGCTGATTTGATAACTTACCTCTTCTCATACACCCACACAATCTACTGCATGACTGATTTTATTGATTGAACAAATGAATAACTAATTACTTTTATAGCCTTCGATTCATTAGTGTCTGTACCTGTAAGGTCTCCCTGACTTTTTGCTTCCCTGCGATTGTGTATGTTATTTTACTAAACACAATCCTTCGACAGCTGCATCATTTCTGCAACCTAAATCTCATGTGCAGTGACACACACACACACACACACACACACACACACACACACAGACACACACACACACACACAGACACACACACACAGACACACACACACAGACACACACACACACACAGACACACACACACAGACACACACACTCTGTAGGAGGAAGGCACCAGACTACTTGATCCAAGCCAGACACCTGCAGGTTCTCCTCTCGGTTTTTGCCTCTACCTGCCGTTAAACAAAAGTGCTATCCAACAGGGCCTCATTGTGAGTTCAAGCACAATAGTGTGGGTGTGTCTGTGTGTGGGTGTGTGTGTGGGCAGGTAGGTCTGTCAACAAGAGCGCTTGACACCTGCCAGCATTCGTGCTTGGTGTTCCTGTATGCATTTCTGTGTCCCGCTGTGTGACTGTAGCTGCAAATGTCACAAATTCGTCAAAACACAAGCATAGCTGAACTTACATACATTTCTGTCTTGTTTTCTTTTCACATATATAGGCAGAGGGCAGACGCGCAAAAATAATAATAAACACAGTATTGTACAGTGCTGGAGAATTAGGAGTCAGAGCAAGTCTGAGTTTCAAACAGGTATTCCCCTGCATCAGACCCATTAGGCGTATATTCCCATTGTTACACTTGTAAATGAGCCTCATACATCATGCAATATGCCAGCAGACCTGCACGGAAAGCATTCTAAATCTGTTTAATGAAAAACAACTTAGCAGCAAATTAGAGGCTAGAAAGCCTCTAAAAAACATTTGAGGATGCATGTTCTGCTTATCAAATAGGTTTTGGTTAAGGGTTTGGTGCGAGGACATTTTTCGAGACAACACGAATATGACAGGTTCCCCCAGGGGGAGACCAAATCAGTGCGTGCCCACACATGGCTCAAGCACGCACATCTACTGTCGTGACTGCCGAGTGTGTGTGTGTGTGTGTGTTTTTTTGTTTTTTTTGATAGCGTGGGAGCCGGGACTCCTCGGTGCTCCTCAATTGCCACAGTGTTTGTGTGTGTGTGTGTGTGTGTTTGTGTGTGTGTGTGTGTGTGTGTGTGTGTGTGTGTGTGTGTGTGTGTGTGTGTGTGTGTGTGTGTGTGTGTGTGTGTGTGTGTGTGCATGTGTGCATTTTGATTTATTTCCCTGTGTGAGCTTGTTGACCCCTCACAAGAGACCCATCATCAGCTCAGCAGGAGACCACTTCAAATCGGTCATGTTTTGCATATTACATTATGTATCAGCATCGGAACGTGTGTGTGTGTGTGTGTGTGTGTGTGTGTGTGTGTCTGTGTGTGTGTGTGTGTGTGTGTGTGTATGCGAGTACGTATCATTGAAATCCCTCGACACTTGTGCCGATATCATAACTGCACCACCGGGGTCTTTCAATGTGAGAAGTGATGTAGTGCACACACAGAAAATTGAGTCATATCAATATCGACAGTTACGCTGAGACTGTCTGACAAATTTAAAATAAAGATGTCTGTGATTTTCTTCCTGGTTTTGCTGCTAAAGGTTGCCTCTACAGTACCTCCTTTTGGTGGAACAGGGGAGGGAGGCTGCCAAGTTTAACATGTACACAATCAATGTAATGATGTAAAGCATAATATCAGTAACAAAACACAATCAACTAATAAGATCAAAATGCTATTGCTGCTATATGTATGCCTGATGCTGCAATGATTTTGTGTATGTCTTCAATATATTTCTTCTTATGTACACAACACTGGTTTGCACGGTACTGTAAGTATCTCAGTTAGTCTGGGTTGGAGATGTAATTCGGTGGTTGCAGCCATGGCCATATGAGGAACTTGACTATTTTATTCAATGGCACACCTGAGCTAGCTGAAAGGAAATACTGTTGCCAGCTGTGTGTGTGTGTGTGTGTGTTTCACACTAATGTGCAAATAAATGAATAAACTTTACAAACTGACAAACAATAATGCACACCCTTGTAGTGGACTGGATAATAGTATACAACACCGCAAAATATGGTCTCACAAATTACCAAGGATTTAAATCAATACCTCTCTGACACAATTTCAATAGAAATTTACCATTATTAATTTTCTCATTCGGATATTTTAATGACTACACTGTGAAGCCGTTTGAGTTGGCTTCATTGCAGGTTGGGCAGAACACGGTTCCAAGAGCTTTGGGATTTTTTGCTGATGAGGTGTTTCCTTCATTCTTATTTAATATGAGTGAAACAAAACTGATTGATATTGTGCTTGTATAGGAGTTTGTGGGATGTGACCTACAATTCAAATTTGTGTTTTTGTGTTAAGCAGATAATTAATTGCCCAATTTACCTGCTCGCACTACTGTTTCATCATTGTTAGAGACGGGGCTTCTAAGGTTTGTCTTCCTGTAGATGACAGAGCCATTGCTGGATGTGAAAGGTTTGTGTACAGGGAGAAAAACACAGGTGAAAGGGCACTTCCCTGGAGGTGTTCCTGTACTGTGGGTCAGAGGGCAGGATGTAGTTTGATTAAACTTTTGTTGTCTGTTCGGAAAAAGCTATTGATAGAATCACAGATTCGGGGGTCAAAGTCGTTGTTTGTGTTGTTTATGGATCTATGAGGGTGTAAGGTGAGTAAAGACCATGATGACTCACTAGCATTTGTTTTATATTCGATCTACATTTTTGACAGGGTTATTTTAATTGACGTTTCATTCCCCCAAGCAGCAATTGTACAAACATAGCTTAGCCACAGAAGCCTGTCAAGCTTTGTCTTTCTTCACATTGAAGTGGTGTGTATGAGGGTCTAATAAGAGTGGTGCTCTGTATCTCAGTTTGGAACATGGCTATTGCAATTGGCTATATTGCATTGATATTTTGATTAATTGTTTATCCCTACTTTATCTTTAAGGAACGGTCTGTTTGCCAGATTTAACATAAAATGCAAACGGTAGCTTGCACAACTAACAAGCTCACTGCCTACAGTAGCAGCATTATTCCCAAAATAAATAACCTACTTTATTTAGTGGGATTACAAAAACAACTGTACAGGACTGTGGAGCATGCACCCTGCGAGAGATGTTAGTATATCAGAGTTTAGAGGAATGATGGTGGCTTAATCCTGCTCTTTATTTGGCTTAAACACTAGCTTTTGCCCCAGTCTTTAAATATGCATGAGACATCATGTTTACGTTTAAGATCCTTTAATTGTCTTCTTATTTTGAAAACCTTAAACATTAAAAAGTGAGCTGGAGACCGAGTTTACAACCCCCAGCATTAGCTTATGCTAGCTAAATGCAGCTGAAATCTGCTAGCTACAGTCATAACTTTATACCAAATCCACGGCCATTTGCTAGACGCCTGTGTGAAATTGAAGACCCATTGTTTTAAATAATGACTGCAACTCGCAAGCGGTAACACTTGCACCATTATCATTGTAAACTGTGCTGTATGTATTGTATGTATGTACTGACAGTACAATGGACAGCTACGGAGTCTGAAGTGAAGCCAATGCGGAAGTGTCTTAACCCTGCTTTCTATGTAATTGCCAGCAGGGGGCAGCTCCATTGGCTGCAAAAACACACTGATACCATGTAGTCTTACGGAGAAATTACCCAACTTCTCACTTTTTGTATTAGCTCAGTAAACTGTTTCCTAATAGGTTTACATAGGATCAGAATTTGTGCTCACTTTCTGTACATAAATACATACATACACATCTATAGCGTACACAGTCCCTGCAAAATGTGATTCCGCCATTTCTTATATTATACATGTCAGTATGTACTTTCCCCCCTGGGTTCTAAAAATGACTCTATAGCAGTGCTGACAATATGAAGATGAATGTTTATTGTACTGCTGATTAAAGTGATTCTAATTTTGAGAATCAAACAGCTTGTTGCCACAGCAGTCCCTGTGCCTCCATGAAGCAGCAAAAAGCACAAATGTAATCTGACATTTCAACAATTGTTTCAGGGTTGAAACAACAGCGCAGCAGATGGTGAGACATTACAATCATCCATTTCTTGTGCTCCCAAGCATCACTAAATGGCCTTTCAGGCAGGCCCACCAACAGGTTAACAGAGTCAAATAGAAAGTGACTAGTTCAAGTAGTAGCTGCGCTGGTGATATAGGAGGTTATTGAATTCAAAAAGATAGAAAAGTGACTAAGTAAATGGAGAGAACTTGTAGGAAAGTATCAGCTGGGTTTGGTCAAAAAGTCATTGCCACTGAGATCGGGAAGAAATATTAGCTCTCGAATCAGACAAGTTGTTCAGTGTACAGTTGGTGGCTATGAAGGGGTTTTAATCAAGTCAAAGGGGAAGTTAGTTAGTTATACTTATGTGTGTAAGCACACTTAATTGCCCAGAGAGTTAGCCAATGGTCATCCACTCTAGTACAATGTCGGTTCAAACCCAGAAGGTATACGCAGTCAGACTTCAGGTGATTGCGCTCACATCTTGTAACGTGTAACAGGTGTACACTTGAAAAACAGCTGCAGCATTATAGTCCAATCATTCACCTGTTTGTGCCTTTAAAGACAAGGTTAAGAGAAAAGCATAAAACATTTCCCCACTTTAAAGTTTCCCAACGCTAACTTCTCTCCAGTAAAAGAAAACTCCCCAACGTGAACCGTTCTCTCAGCCCATCGGGGAAAAAAGGGCACGCAAGAGCGGTGGAAGACCGGCTCATTATCTGTACCATATGGTCTCGAGGGAAGCGGTATCGTTTTATTTTTAGGGAAGAACGCGCTCATGCTCGCACATGCACACACCCGCTGAGAGGAAGCAATACAATTTCCGAGTACCCCCTGTGTCTTCCAATCCACCTCCCCCTTCACACGGACTGACTTACAAGTCTGTACATGTTCGTTCGCGCGCGCAAACGCACACACACACGCACACGCACACGCACACACACACACGCTCGCACACGCACACACACACACACACACACAAAAAAAAACATGAAAAGTTCCTCTTGATCGCTTGATCTTTATGAGATATGTCGTATCTTATAACAACCTCAGACTCCAACTGACAAAGATCACTGATTCACCTGACTGACGTTTGGAGCTGGGTTGTCACTTTAACAAATTCACTGTGACTCTTCGGTTGCTCTTTCCGCATACATGTAGTGCACTTGACTGACTAGGTGAATATGAATTTTTCACACGTTCCCTGTGTGCATTTACTAGTTTCATGTATATGTCGAAGATATGTGTATATTTGTATGTGCATGCACACACGCTGACACTGACAAAAAGATTAACTAGTGTGGGCCTGTTCGAATCATACTGTGTGTGTGTCTGCGTGTGTGCATGCATATAACTGTACACTACAGCATATTATATGCAGCTAGCAGTCTGACATTATGCTGTTAATGTGTCCAACTGAGTAACAGGCAGCAGTGTGCACACAGACTTAATGCGCTAATGCAGTGTTGGCTAATAGAAAGAGCTACTGCTGAAATCACACACTCTCAACAGCCTATTAATATAATGGGATGGGTAGGAGGAAGGAGGGGAAGAATAAAGAGGGAGAGGGAGGGAGGGAGGGAGGAGAAGGGGGGATGAAGGGATGACATTAATATAATCTGTGGGAGGGAGTAGACTGGGGCAAGAACGTTGGGAAAAGAGGGATGGTGGGAGAGAGGCAGTGATAGAGACAATCTGAGAGAGGATGAATGGATAGAAGTATGGTGCAGAGAGGTAACGCTGAGATCAATATGAAATATCTATAATGTGATGCAAAGAACTAAAAGGGGATGAATGGAGGGGTGGAGGGGTGGAGAGAAAGAAAGAAAGGTATGGACAGACGGGCTTAAAGAATTTTAAAATCACAGCTTCTGAATGTGATGACTGGTCGGGGAAAAACAAAAGAAGAAAAGTTTTGGGGGACAGATATGAGAGTTACGAAAAGTTAGCAAAACCTTAGTCAACTGGCTGTGGAAGGAAAAAGTTACAACATTGCTTGGCAAGCACACAGTTCAAGTAACCAAGATCATCTTTGAATCCCAAGAAAACTGATATCTAGAAAAGTGAAATTAGGATTTAAAGCCGAGCGCCGGCTCATTAGTAACAGATCCACAAGCTTGGCATGAGCAGAAAACACACTTAAAAACCACGGGCTCATTAACAATCAAACAGGGTGAGTGTTTCTTGAAACTTCACCGCCGCAAATTAGACCGCATTGTGGAAGAATTATATCAGATGTGACGCTGACTTCAGCTCCTTCAACGCAACCCTCGGGGGGGGTTAAAAGGCAACGGAGAAATAGACGTGAAGACGTGACAGGAAGTTGACAGTGTGACCCGCTCATTCTTAGAGAGTCTTTCAATGAGCCCAACGGCTCAGTGCAGGCCCCTATTCACTCCACAAACGCTTTGTCATTAGAGAAGTACTGAAAGCCGACCATCAATTGACGTATTGTATTCAGCTTAGCATTTTCCTTTTGTCCATATTCTATGCTGTTTTTATGTTTTCTATGTGGGGGGTTTTAAATACTCTGACTACATATAACTTCATTTTTCTCTCCAGACATATACTCTGTCTTCTCAACTTCTTCGCTCACCTTGCTCTACTCTAAAATCCACCTTTCTCCTTCTTTTCATGCCTTGTCCTCTCTCACTTCCTCAATCCGCTATGCTTTCATTCTCCCATATGCACCTATCTCTTATCTGTCCATAACAGTAGACGAAAAGGAAGATTAAGGCTTCTCTGCTTTCCTTCAGTTAATTAATTTCTCAGCAGTTTTTGTTCTTTTCACATTTTACCTCTCGTCTGTCTTTGAAAAATGTCATGAGTTTAGTTAAGATCAGCTCATTAGTGCTGCCGCCAACAAGTGTTTTACTTTATAAACACTGACATTTTCATTTACAATAAATGGCAGTTTTGCCAATGAATACAGTAAGAACCAATAGTGATTCAACTATAAGCAGCTCTAAAGCTTATTTAATCCAAATAGTGAGCAAAAAACAGGGTATTTTATACTTCCAGCAGTAGCAGGTGTTGGAATAAACAGTGCAGGACATAGGTAGTAAAAAAAATTGCATGACCCCCAAAGACAAATTTCTTGTCCAAAAAAACTAAAAAACTAAAATTAAAACAGAACTAGCAAGACAAGTTCAATGAGGGCTTGGCACAAACACTGTAAGTTTCCAATTAAAAATAAAATAAAAATGACTAACACGATGTAGAAGTGACACATGCTTTTTTTTCTCCTCTCATCTGTCTCTCAGCAATCAAAGGTGCCCACGTCCTCCACCACTGCCTCTGTCTCATCACCCCCCCCCAAACCTCATCTCACGCCCCGCTTTTCATCTCTGCTCCGCCGCTCCCCTGCCGTCTCTCCCCCACCTCGGTTCCTCTCTTCACTTATTTACACCTCTGTCCTAACACCCCCGCAGGTGTCCTGTCCTGTCCTTCGTCAAAGCCGCCTGTACACATCTCCTGTGCCTTTATCCACTCAGAGACGAAGCCAAGGACTTTGATCGCTTAACTTGAAAAGCAGGCGAGTGCTGCTGAAGGAAGCAGGCTAGGGTTGCCGTCACTGTGGCGGTGTTGGTCATTCTAATTTGATGTTTTGGTGCAGAACTCGCGGACACAAATGAGCTTGTCATCCTTTTACTCAACCAGAAACCTAAGATAGCAACAGAGTAAGGGAATACATGTTTGCAACTCAAAGACAATGGTGGTATTAGTCGTTACATCACATGCTACTGGCAGCCCTCGCCATCTCTCATCATAATGTCCCATTTTCCCCAAGTCATTCTCACCCATTCTCACCCTTTCTGCTCCATTCACATCTTCCTCAACAATCCCCACGCTCTTTCACACATTTTTGTTGCTCTGTTCCACTGTGCCACTCGCTCTCTCTACACCACATTGCTTTTGTAAGCCTGATGAAACAAATAGGAAATGGCGTGCTCTGTTCACCTCCTTTTATGGATTTTGAATTTTGAAGTCAAATCTTGCTTTTGTGTCTTTTAGGGAAAAAAGTGTGATGCCAAAGGGGCAACTTTTTTGCTTGAAATAGTGTATTTGCAGACCAACCCCTTCCCCTCAGTCAGTAATACTCACATACATAATACATCAGCTGCACAGCTTAACTGTTCTTTTATTTTGCCTACTACTTTTAACCTATTAATGATAACTTCCTTGATCAATAGCTCATAGTTGGCTGTGAAAAATCAACAATAAGCATATATGAATATTCTGGAACATCCTCAAGAGTCCTGAAAATCCATTTTTAAGTACCATAATTTCCGGACTATTGAGCACACCTGAATATAAGCCGCACCAACTAAATTTAAAAAGAAAAAAAAAAAATGTACATATATAGACCACACATCTATAAGCCGCAGGTGTCCACGTTGTAAAATGTAAATGCTGCCGTCTCCAACGTCTCACCATCGATTCACTGATGCCAAGCTTACGTGCAGCAGCTTTCTTCGACAGCCAGATCGATTGCCTTTAACTTAAAAGCTGCATCATGTGCATTTCTTCTTGTGTTTTCCATGATGAGGGTGTGTGCATGATGCGCAAAATGACTGAATGAACTGAATGAATTCAAACTGAATGAATTCAAACTGAATGAATTCAAAACACAATCAAACTAGCATCTTCCTCGGCGCATTATCTCTTCCACCTGTCTGTCTCGCTCTTGCGCTTCCTGCTAGAGCGCCCCCTGGAGGACGTTAGACCGTAAAAACCTATAGATTAGCCGCATCATTGTTTAAGCCGCAGGGTTCAAAGCGTGTGGAAAAAGTAGCGGCTTATAGTCCGGAAATTACGGTAGCAAATGAGATTTGGGCCTGTACACACAAGGTAGATTTTTCATCCAAATCAGCAAAAGAAAATTAAAATGGATGCAAGTTTCCATCCTTATACGAGTATGAGGAGTCGGTTTGCCGAGATAAACGGCTTGTGGGGCTTTTTTTCCGGTCAGGTGCCATGAAACCATTGTAGAAGAACGGAGCAAAAAACGTTTGCTTAATTAAAAGAGTGCCAGTCAAAGCTTAAACAATGAAAAACAATGTAGAAAACATGATAGAAATACGCCATGTATTCATTTGAGGACAGTTACAGTGCCCTCATCCTTCCACACAGATCTGATGGTCTGCTGCTATTTCTCGTCTCTTCTGGAGCGGAAAGTGACATGCATTGCATACATGATTTATTCGCTAAATCTGTTTTCATTGTATTTGTAGTTAATTTATTAATGAACCAAGCTCACCATCTCATCCAAGCATAAACTTTTTTTTTTGCTGTATTTAAAGTATTAGTAAACTGCAGTATTTTTTTTTTTTTTTTTTAAAGATTATCTGCCTTTCCGCTCAGGTTTGTTGATGCGGAAATTGAAAATATGCACAAAAATATGTACAGACTTAAAAAGGTATTATTTATCCCATCTGTTGCTTATTTTTTGGTCAAAAAAGTTTTAAATAAGCTCAAACGTTTTCTTTTTTTTAATGGTTTATTTATGCAAAACAAACCACAACTATTGAGTCAAGGTCTAGGCGAGTTGATTCTTTTGTGGTATCGGACATGACATTTACCCTGTTTGATTCTGAACATGCACATGTAGCTCATGATATATAGTGTATAGTATATACAGTGATTAAAGATGCTCTAACTGTCAATAATAATAACAACAGTGATGTGTAAGACAGCCATGAAACGCTTTCTGGTTCGACATGCCCGGAAGAGGAGAGTTAATACTTCTATTCACCAGGTGGACGGAAACAAGACTCCAACTGAATGCTAATGTTTCCCTCTGTATCTGCTGGATGTGTACACATCCAAATGTTTGCTAACGTGTTCGCCATATCAATTTTATATAGGGATATTATGTCGCTGTTGTGCTTACACCTGGTAACCACTGCCCCACAGAAGCCAAAAAAGTCAGTTATTGCAGGCTTGGCTTAATATTCTTAAATAACTTAACAAGAGGTAGCTTCCATATACATCATTATTCAGGGTATCAATGGCTGTAACAGCATACGGAAGTTCAAACCTCTTCCTCTGATTTGGATGACAAACTGAACACTGTGGGGGCCGATGTGTAACCTTTGCTGGTGTGTTTTACCTTCTCAGCCCCCAACCTCCCTTTGTGTTTCTAATGCAGTTTGTCTCCAGAAATTCCTACACCGTTTCACATCTCGCTCTCTTAATGATGACAGTAATGAAAGGTGATGGAGCTGCTGTCACACACTCGCACAAACCATCCTTAAGTAGGCAGAAAACCGTGGTTGGACACACTTCCCAGCACAGTCCAGCACACACACAGAAACACAGACAGACATAAACACACAGGTTGTTGGTTGGATTAGATTATACAACCGCAGAGAGATTTATCCAACTAAGCAATGGGAGGTGAACTCATAATTGGGGTTTTGGCCCAAAGACATAATTGGAGGTGTTTACAGAGTCGTATGAGCACACCAACCACTGAATAATCTGTGTTTGTGTAGGAGATAGAGAATATATATATATATATATATACACACATACATACACACATACATACATACATACATACATACACACACACACACACACACAGACAATATTGTTTTCATCAACTCACATATCATTTTGGACTCAAGGAAACATTTTCAGGAAAGAAACGTCAAAGAAAAAACAAAAGTTTGTCTCCTAAAGCATCCTATAACCCTCTACTGCTTCGTCATTCCTCCTCTTCACTCTCATCTTGCCCCGGGGACTGATGACTTGGTTTCTTCTCTGTTATTTAGGGCTGTCTGTCTCAGTCCATCTGTCAGTCTCTTTCTGAGAGGGACAGTAATATGATTTCAACCATAGGACACAGCACTTTTTAACTGACGTCGGGTTCAGTCTATCTGGCGTTCTGTCTCTTTTTGTAAGCAGGACGGTAATACAATATTACCCAAAGAACACAAAAGCCTTTCCAGCTACCTGACTGTCTGTCTTTCTGTCCGATAGTCACAGGACACATTAAGTTTTTAGTGTTAGACAGTTTTGCGTTGAAGGATAATCAAAATGCTATTTGTCATTTTGACAAATAAAAAAGTAATTGCTGCCCTGCAACACAGTTACTCACATATAATTGAATCATCATGAGCAGCACAATCATCAGCATTAATTTAGGGAAAGCAGCTGCTTAACTGAGCACACAAGCCACCAAATAACGTCCTTAGGACATTAAAACCGGCCAGCTTGACGTTGATTGGGAGGTGGTACGCAGCAGCCAATCACGGGCTGGAGAAACCCTGCAGGTAGTCAATCATGTAAGTGGATCAGCACACAGCTGGCTGTATTACACAAGCGGTATTAAACTTTCTGAGAGCCTCTGCAGAACAAAATTGCAGCGGCTCTCTCTTGGTCTCTTTTTCCAAAACTACACTGTCTGACAACCGATGATTTTGTCTCTGAAGCTACAATTCGGACGTCACCTTTTGTAGGTCGCCGTGCTGTACATGCAAATCATTGTGTCAGCTCACTTTTGCCATAAAGCGTTGTAAACACTTTTGGATTTGCAGACTGAAACAACCACAGCTTATAACATCAAAAGGCTTTATATTCTGTAAAGGAGGGGGAATCGGAGGATAGACATAGAACAGATGTTGTGTACAGACAAGTGTCATAATAATAGTAAAATTACAATAGGGTGAGAAATAATTACAATATTAGATAGATAATATGTAAACGTGAAGAATATGGGCCCAGGAAGACGTCAAGCAATAACCAGGTATTGCCAAAACAGGCAGGCCACACAACCTCCCCTCTACCACTAAAACCTGGAAAGTGGACGGACTACACTCGACTCAAAAGGCAATTTGTGTAAGCCAAACAGGAAAAGTCCACAAAATTGATGTCTTTCAATCCACCAGCAAACCTTCAGGCATGTCTTTCTCTCCGCTCATCTCGTCTTTCTGCACGCCAGCCTGTGTCTCTGTCAGCCTGGAAGAGACGCAGCTCTCACGCATTATCCTGTGACACAGCAATTTTGCCCTGGACTGTTATTGAAAAACACCCAAGTGGTTGAAAAGGGATGCATGAGAGTGACCCACTCACAATGACACAGACTCAACTACAAAAAAATAAAAATAAGAGATAGAAAAGAGACGATATGCGGAATGACACCGCTCTTCACTTCACATCAACTCCTTCTGTTCTCCCTCCTTCTGGTACTTATGTCCTTTAGTTTCCTCTTGTCTGGTTTTCTCTAATGTAGTTTATCTCGACTTCCAGCCTACTCTGCCCAACTCTACACTGTATCGTACTACATTCACACTGACTATATTCTATCATACTGGACGTGACGGCGGCGGCTGTGGCTCAGGAGGTAGAGCGGGTCGTGCACTAACCAGAAGGTTGGCGGCTCAATCCCCGGCTCCCCCTGCTGCATGTTAAAGTCTAAACCCTAAACTGCTCCCATCAGTGTTTGAAGGAGTTAGTCTCTGTTTGTGATTTTAAGTCATTGCCATTAGTATGAATGGGTGAATGTGGAATGTAGTGTGAAGTACAGTCCATTTACCACATGTGATAATAGAAAACTTATTATTAATCCTATTAGAATTGTTGCAGCATGTAATGGAATACAAACTCTAATAAGCTCTACTTCACTTTTGGGTGATCAAGGAAAGGCTAATATAGTGTGGATGCTGAAATTGAACTGACTGCACTAATTGCACATCTATTCTTTTGTTTTCACTTCCTCTTACAAGATGTATCAAAAGATCAAAGGAAAGCCAGCACCTGTGTGTGTGTGTGTGTGTGTGTGTGTGTGTGTGTGTGTGTGTGTGTGTGTGTGTGTGTGTGTGGGTGTGTGTGTTTCTGAGGGCTTTGAAGCTCCCTGTTGGCAGCCCGCTGCACCCACACGCACCCACTATGTCTATGTGTCTGTGCAAATATATGAATCCAGTTACAAAAATAATACAAAGTACAAAGCGCGCTTTTTGCGCAGGCAGGGGCCACACACACAGTCCACACACATCATTCACACATACACACATTGAAGAGGCTGAGAGCAGAGAGGTTAACAATGTTTCGGAGTTGTCCACTATTATACAGTGTGTGCACTTTGACTGGCAGCCCACATCTCCCCCTTGGTCTCTCATCTTCCTGTCTGCTGCTTCGCTCACTATTTTATCTCTGACACGCAAATATTTACACGCCGGTTTCTCCCTCTTACACACACTTGCTTGTGATTTACTTCTCATGTCCTTCTTACAAACATTATATTATATATTTCTGTCTCTTCAGATTCTTTGATCAGTTTGTCGGTTTCATCTTTCTTTTCAGACTCGTTCTCTACGTCTCTTGCCCTCTCTTCTCCACTGATCCTTCACTTCTTTTCTTGGTGCAAACACACAAAATTGAGAGCTTAGACAGACATAAGCGCACGCATTTTAATCACAATCTAACAATCTACTGTAATTGTAACTAAGGTAGCTGTCGAGGTAAAACAGAGAGAGCATGATAAAAAAAAAGACAGATTTATGAGAAGAGATCTTTATTTCAAGTGAAGTGGAGAGATGAAGAAGAGAAGGGGGAGGGGACATAAAATAGGATAAAAGAAAAGATTGGGGGGCAGTTGTAAAAAGAGAAAGCATAGGAGAGGAAGTGAGAAATGGAGGGTGAAAAGAGGTAGAGATGCATAATTCATTCCCTTACCATTTCATTAAATATATATGGGCATTAGAGCAGGGAGAGATCATCCTGACTTTAGTACAATGGATCTACTGAGATCTCTCTCTCTGATGTGCCCACATGCAAGGACACACCCATGCTGTTGCACAAGAATACTCTCTCTCTCACACACACACACACACACACACATTTCCTTGGCAGGGGAATCAACTATTACAGTGTCTGTCGGTCATTATGCCTTATTCCCCCAGTGATGGATGTAACACTTTGTGGCGCTGCAAAATGTGTTTTGGAAATGTGTTTGGAATTGCTTTGTGGCACTGCTGAATGCTTTTGGAATGAGATCATAACAGGCTGAGAGCCACTGTAATACCATTGTGGAGCAAGTGGCAGGGCACCGCTTCAATGTAAGTGACTGATTGGTGTGTGTGTGTGTGTGTGTGTGCGTGTGTTTCTTATATTTGACAACTGCATGTGTGTATGTAATGTAGCGGTTTGATGTTTGGTCGTGTGTGTTTTTGTGCGTGTCTACAGAGAGTGTGCATTCACATACGTATGTGTGACACTGACAATATCGTGTGTGTGTGTGTGTGTGTGTGTGTGTGTGTGTGTGTGTGTGTGTGTGTGTGTGTGTGTGTGTGCGTGTCGGCGTCTGCAACTGCAATTTTGCGCTAAGTGGGAGTGCTATATGGTTTGTCACCTGCATTATGCCTGTCAGCTAGAAACCTTGCATCCGAACAAAAAAAAATCTGATTTTCTCAATTTATGCAGTTAAGGAAGGAGGCAGAGATCAGAAGCTATGATTTTATTTTTATTTTTTTTGGGGGGGGGGGGTTATAGCTGTCACAGGAGAAGACTGTCAGGCCAGATTAAAGCATTTGTGGGCATCCTCTCAAGAACAGGAAAATCCCCACTTGGATTATGGTTGGTGATGCTGATCTGGAGGTGTGTGGGTTTTACAGATTTACTTTTAAACACCACTGTCAACATGCGGACTGATCCCTGCTGCAGCGATAACGTCAAACATTTTTTTTGGCATTTACAACTCGACATTTGCCAAGGTCCCGAACAATTCTGTGGTGTACACAAACGTCAGTGATTCAAAAAGGCAGCAAGGTTACACATACACATCTCTAGTGTTTTCATCGGTGTCAAAGTGCACGTCACAGAGTTATTTCTGGATTCAGTGCGATGGTAAGATATTTCTTTACCTGTGCGATAGCCTATATATGCCTTAACGTATACATAAACAGACAGCTGATGTTCATACGCACACAGTCGCAGAGAAGTGGTAAAGCCGCAGTCATCTCTGATCGAACCCCGCAGGCCATCCAGGATTAATCAATGAATCTCAGCCTCATTGATCCAGGACATGGATGCAAGCCATGTATAGATTAGGCAGGTATGATCCTTTGCCCTGGAGCCCAAGCTCACTTGATTAGAAACTTTACACTGAGATACATTACGTACACATGCACACACACGCACAAAACAGCTCAGCTTGAAACACAGTACTGCCAGGTACTGTAGAAAGTTGCAGAATTGCTTATTAGGAAACGTTTGCTTTGATTGCTCCGTGATTAGAAACCTCCTATTTCATATTTCCTCCTGCAGTGTCTTTCAAACTTTTCCTCAGGCTCCACTCAGCCTGAAGAAAGATTATGTGGACCCCAGAAGAACAACTGTCACCTTGATGGATGTCAGCTAACAGCTATTGTACAAAGGTACAAGGAGAGATTTTAAGTAAAGCACAAATAATTAATGCCTACTGATAGCGAAGAGAGCTTAAAATTTAAGTCTAATAGCTAGAGATTTCACGTGGGGGTTGGGTGGAAACAAACTACTAATGTTCTACCGAAAAATCACTTGAAATGAATGTTGAATTGAGCATGTTTAATTCAGGTTGGCATTGAATAATGAATTACAGAGAGGAGAATTTCACTCTCATCGTGAAGGAGACGTAGGAAGGGATAAGAGGAGATAAGCGTCTCTAATGTTAGCACAAATCACTCAACTGCATCAAGTACAGAGTTGATGGGACACATGAGGTGTGTTTGAAAATGAATTCACCACACACATCCTAAAGTAGGCTGGGGTTAAAGCTTAGAGAAGCCCCGGATTGCTCAGAGCGCTCAGATGATCCTTCCACGAACTGAAAATTTGACTTTAAAATGTGTTCCCTGCATTCTATATCCCTACACGGTATACTGTGTGCACGGCAGATAGTGGGTGAGGGTGTCATGAGCTTCTGTGTGTTACAACAAAATGCAGTATATATATATATGACAGTTGTTTTGTTTTTTTTATTCCATGTATCTCCAGCACACAGACACTAACATACACACCCACACCACAATATCCAGGGGTCACACAAACATAACATCTTGAAGGAGATGCCCTTGGGTGAGTATGATTTCAGCCGGACTACCGCCTTTGACGTGTCAAGAGAGACAAATGTGTGTGTGTGTTTGTATTTCCCCAAAGATACCATCTCCCATTGAAAAGACCACAAATGTTCACTTGAAGGCAAAGGAAATCTGTTCCAGGAAAGTGTTTTCAAGGATTTGTGTGTGCGTGTGCATGTGCATGTGCGTGTTTACTGCGTAGTGAATAGGCTAGTGTGACAAGGCATGTAACAGGCAGTTTGTGTAGCCGCCTGCTTGGGTGTCTATGTCATTTACTATGTACTACATTTTACTATCATACACCATTGTACCATTTTAATTTAGTGTCAAGGCTTTTGCAGATACCATAATGACATTTAATCATATTAATCCACTTGCATTAAATAGGAAAGCACAGCGCAGCTCATGTTCTGGTTAAAAAGACATTAACCTTGAAAAACTTGCGTAAAAACCTTTAGCCCTTTTCATACATAGAGACCTTTAGTAGATATACCTTTTTATTAATAACGCCAGCTACTGGGCAGGAGAAGCAAAGGCTACTTCCTGGTACAAAAAGCCCTTGCAATTCTGTGAACTAATTAAGGTAATTTATTTATTATACAAAAGGCATTCATTCCTTTGAGTACCCGAGGTATGTATCCATTATTGTTCTCTAAACCGGCAGTGTTGATCAGTATCACCTCCACACCAATTAACTGTTCAGTTCCAAAGTAGATAAATTACATTAACCTTTGACGCTTTGTGCCAAAAGACATTACTGCAGACAGTTTATCTCTGCAGAATTATAGAAATTGATTAAACTCAAAATGAATAATTTCCTGCTAAATGATTAACGGTTGGTAGCAATGTCATCAGCGGTGGGACAATGTACAGTAAGCAGGTCATTATAGCAAAGTGAGACCCTTCAGGATGATCAAGACCCTGTTCGATTGTCATAATGATCTGTTTGCTGCACTGTGCTTCAAGATTAGTCATCCAGGGGTTTTCATACGGCTACACACCGTATGTGCTTAGCCACAGTTTAAGAATCGTTTAGTGGACGGGTGAGTCATATTTTAGTATCATCCTTACAAATAAAAATGTATTCAAAAAACTTTTCAGTACAACAGCGCAAGTAACCTTTTCTGAAAGCAACAACCCCCAACAGTGTAGTGCTGAGAAAGAGTGTTTCACCGCACATCATAAAAAATAAATAGCTTAATAATGCTTTTAGAGAAAGAAGAAATGTTACTAAGGATTTAATCCCTGTAAGTTGTACATTATTCATTTGAATATTAACATCAGTATTTCCATTGAAGTGTAAGTCAGCCCATGTAGATGTGAGGATGTTTGTTAAAATGGTACCTATGGATTAAAGTAGCACTAGTGGGACTGACCTCTCAATGACACATCAGGTGCATTCAACAGATCCACATATTATGCACACACTGCATCAGTGTGCCTACAGTATGTGTTCAAGGAGATAGTCCATGCATATAAACAAGCACATTGTGTGCACAGCACCTACATTCATACACACAAGGTGACCTCTCGATGTTTCTGTTAGCTGAAGAAGGATGGCCTCAGCCTCAGATGTACTTAGTGTCCTCTCATTCTCATTGTGTGTGTGTGTGTGTGTGTGTGTGTGTGTGTGTGTGTGTGTGTGTGTGTGTGTGTGTGTGTGTGTGTGTGTGTGTGTGTGTGTGTGTCATATACACGAAATACATTGGCACATATGTGTATTCATAGGTGAATCTGCATGTTTGTGTGTATGTGTCAAGGTGCAGCATGGCGATAAATAGGGATGAGTCACCTGTGAGACTGACCTTTCAACACAAACACACACACACACACACACACACTATGTCATATGACAATATCTAAGTGTGTATCTTCTGTCAGATTTTCTTGTGCCTTATATGTGTACATGAATGATGGATGCATGCACAGTGTGTGTGTGTGTGTACACAGGTGTAAGCCCTCGCTACCAGCAGCACCCATCAGACGGCTTTATGCCCCAGTGTATTGGAGCTGGGCAGCGGTCTCCACTGGGCACTGAGAAACTTTCTGATGTCTCCTCCAGTACACCTGCCTCCAGACATGAATATTTATGAGAATACATCAGCACATCGAAGGTATTAATTATAATATTGTGCCGACTCAGCAAACCCGGATTTCATTCCCACCTGCCATCCTCATCTTGGAAATCTTTTGCCTCGCCAGCTTGGAATCAGGAAGCATCCTCCTCTTGCCTACCATCAATATTTATGAACAAGTCAACAGACCAAGGAAACTATTTATTATAATAGTGTGCAGACCATCATCCGGTTGCAGAGTTTTACGGTAGCTTGTGTCCCCATCTGGTATCCACAATCTGGAAATCTCTCTCCTTGCCATTTTAGATTCCAGTAGCTAGCCTTGGCGAGAGATGAAACTTTGCTTAACTTTATATTGAGGAATATACAGTATGTTCCTCAGTGCTTTCACTTTGTTTTAAACTTTTTTTTTTTTTACTGGAGAATTTCTTTTTATTATTCCTGAAGGTGAACAAATCCTCTAATGAAATCCGCTCCAACACTCCATAATAATACCATACATTTGCACCCTCAGTCCCAACACAAACCTACTGAATACAAGCAGCTCAGGGCAAAGTAGTGGAGGCTAAAGAACACAAGTGGCTGGTGAAAGTTCATATTTCTGACCAATCAAATACATTAAAGATGTGAAAAGACAGCATATCAGCACACATTTAAAAAAAATATAGGTTTAATGTATTGGTCTGTTTGGTCTTTAATTCTAAAGTTACTTATTTTTGTTTGAAGTAAACATTTGTTATTAATGGACTTACCTGAAGACAGGAGTGTACAAAGCATGTGTGACATCTGACTTTCGCTCTAGGTAACAAGTAAGGTTTTATTAAGCTTGTAAACAATGAGGCCCGAAGCCTTATTAATGTATCCATGTTCAGATCTTGTGTAATGCATAAAGAATAAGGAAAACATTGTATTCGAGGAGAGACGATGAAATGTGTGTGAGAGTATCGTACACAGCCGAGGAAACCTCATAAAAACAGCATTATCCAGCCTTATATATGAAAAGCATCATGCCCTTTCTGCAGGGTGAAACAGAATGCCATGTACAGCAGATGGTAAGAATGCCAAAGGGAGACAACAAAGCTATTTACAAAGTTACATGAAGGCCAAGACAAAGTCCCCACTCCTTCAGTATGTTTCGGCAGTAATATCAACTATATGTTCCTATGTGTACCCACATAGACCACATTCATAACCGTGACACACACAGGACACGCATGTGCATGTATACAGTAAAACTCCTTGCATCACACACAGCTCATCTGAATGGCGGCGTTATATTTAGAAAAATAACAGGGTTTGTTGTGTTTTTATTCTTTTCCCCAAAGTAGCGAATATTTTGTTGATGCAAAAGTCCTTCACAAAGGAAGCAGGAACAGGGGCTTGCGGGAATTCTGTATGAAGTAGATCTGAGAGACAGATGGTGAGAATGCAAAAAAAACGAGGCAGGAGGAAGACAGATGAAATAGCAATGGATGCCCAAAGTTGTTTACTAATCCCTAAAGTGAAAAAAACATATGAAAAATAAATTCTGCAAAGTGCATATTAAAGGAAGTGAGTTTTAAAAAAGGTGTCAATATCTAACTTGCCCACATACCCACAGGAGGCACAGTAGAAACATATAAATATACATTAGAAAAGGCTTAACCACTTACATTACATATTTTGGAATAACTAATAAAAGTGCAAATGTGATAATAAAAGAATGTGGATATGATAAAGAAGTCACAAATCAGAACAGCCTGAAGGATAAGAGACTCCAATAGTGGGAAAAACAAAAAACGTAATGTGGAAAAATGGAAGATAGAGGGTAGAAACAGAAGCTAGAAGAATTTATTTATGGGGGGGGGGATCCTAACAGACTTGTAGAACGGTTGGTTAAAGCCACTTTTACATTTTTATCATTATCTGTAAGAATTTACAAATATCACTGTGTCCTACCCTGCATGTTTCTAATGATAATGCTGTCACATTGCCAGCTCTAACCCAGTTCACCAGGTGTTCTTGTTGTTGAGGAGAGAGAGAGGATGTGAGATGTGACTTCTTTTTTTTTTTTTTTTTGGGAGGTTGTCTCTTCACAAGTGGAAGAAGGTTTTACAAATTAATTATCATCCTCTCTTGGCAGCTTTGTCACGGCTGGGCTATAAATGTTGTCTCCTGTTGTGTGTATTTGGAAGTGGGTTGGAGTTCACTGGTTTGTCACAGGCCTAGAACAGATATAGATAAATATACAGCATGTATATTTACTCAAACATACTAGTGTTTCCTTTCATATCAATGCCAAAATATAAAAGATGCCAAAAGTTTCACTTTTATTTAAACATAACAGTTGTCAAATTAGATTAAGTTTGACGAACAGCAGTGCTAATATGAGGTCAATTATATATGTTTTTTCAAGCCAAGATATTATCGTGCAGAGTGGATTATTGTACTACAAGTGCCTGTCAACCGTGATTTCTTTCTAGGCCAATATTACATTTCATCACCACCAATACCTGTCATCATTCCCTAGAACAGCTTTACTTATTTTGTAGAGATCCATTTATTCTTTATTTCTGAGTACACTGTAGGTCATTGTGACATTTTTTTTTTTTTTTTTTAAATCACTGGAAAATTATGACAGGTAGCTTACTCTGATCCCTACATGATTGCGACCACAATGAGGAAACTTTTGAACGAGCTCAGGTCTTTAAAAGACGTCTGATTACTGGTAGGTAGACGCGTACGTTTTGTTCTGCAGTGACAGCATATTAAGTGGGAGTGAGAAAAATGAGAATGGAAACACACCAGGAAGAAAAACATACTAGACTCACATTTGGGATTTTGGGGGTTTACAGCACCTGCCCATTTCTGATAAATGATGACTGTTTGCTACTTCTTGGGATTCGTATTTATTCCTTTGAACAACAGCAAGAAGACAGAGACACAGATAGTGAGAGGGAGGGAACTGAAGGGAAAAGACAGAGACTGAGAGATACATAAAGAGACAGCGACAGGGGACTGAGTAACAAAGATGTTTGCCTGCAGCCTTACAGCTGGCAATCCTTCTCTCAGCTTTGTACAGCTCTATCTGCTTCTTAGGAAACAACAGATAATGACAGAGGATGAAATACGAGACATGGAGTATGAACGCTTCAGGATGGTTGATGGACAGAGTGTGCGCGAGTGCACGAACACACAAACACACATAGCCTGACCACATCTTTTATATCATCAGGGGTATTCAGGGTTTTGTTTCCCATGCGAATGTCCTTCAGGATGGATCACGACTCAGAGCACTGTTATGTGAAAACCTCAATAACAACTCACAAACACAGCAAACGCATACAAAACTAAAATTAATGTCACCACAGTGTCACATAACTGTAAAACATTCAGCGACACTGCTGTCTTCGATAATGATAACTGACGGTTAGTATAGTGTAGGGCTTTGTAATCAGCAACATGTGAGAAATTCATAATTACTTTATCTGACAACACTGAAGTCTAATGGTGTGTATGCATGTTGACCAGGGCTGTAAATTAAGGGTGTCCCATCATCCGGGAAACAAAAAATAATAATCCAGGGATGATAAAAAACAAATTTTGGGAAGGTCGAGGGACGGAAGGTGGACCACCCAGCCAAAAAAAATAATAAAGTACACTGATGTCTCACACACACACACACTGACAGCAGTGTACCTGCGCAGCTGTCAGGCAGTTAAAATGCCGCCAGCGTGTGGTGTGAATTTGCGCTTTCTGGTGTCACCGTCGGCCACACCAGCAAAATGTACCGTGGAAGAGACAGGGACAAGGACAGACAGCAACTCACACTCTCTCTTTCTCTCTGAGTGAGGGTGTATGAAAGTAAAGAAATAGTTTAAGGTTACGTAACCTTACATTTTTACATCTTACAATGGAGCACGGCAGACAGGCAGCCTTCTTTAACATACAGCATGTGTGCAGCACGCACGCACGCAAGCACGCACACACACACTGACAGTTTATAAATGTAGTGTAGTCCATGGTATTTTATTTATACCACACTTCTCTTTTAATGATGAATGAATAGTAATTTTGTTTTAAAGGAGAAACTACAGTGGCACAAAAGAAACAAACACCCCTATCTAGAGCCAGCGCTTGGTTTGTCCCTTCTGGGCTGCTGTAGAAACATGGCAGCATCTGTAGATCTAAAATTCTCATTCTCAGTTAACAAAAACAAAATGATTCTTATTTTTATTTTATTATAGACTAATGGGAAAAATAGTTATGGATATTATTTTCCATTTCTGCTAATAGATCCTCCTATATTTTACACACCGGACAACACATTTTTAATATAAATTTCTAAAAAATATATATCAATATATATATATTGATATGTGCTCTATTTGGGTACAGTTCACAATAGATTTTCAATGGACAAATGGCCACTGAATGATCAAAAAAAGGAGGTGTCAGCCACCCACTTAAGAATGCACCTCAGTTTATCCAGTTTAACCATCACATTAAACCGGCTGTTTAGCTGGCCAGGCTGAAGCTACAAACTGGAAAAGTCAACAATGTAAATCAGCTCATACATTTTAGTGGTAGCGATCCAACCGGAGTGTTGAACACATGCGCACGTTCAGTTGACGATCATTGATGATGACTTCCCAAGCCCAACTCATTTCTAAATTAATTAAAGACTTATAGAGTTAATAAATATTATGAATACCAACAGTACCCGCTGATAACCAGGCCACTGGGGGGGAAAAAAAAGAAAACTAAAGAAATAGCAGCTAAATGTCAAATTTCCAACTGATATTTTCCCAAGCGTGGTGGTTCAAGAGGATACAGAGAAAGAGAGAGCAAGTTCAGCTGACACAGCGACACAGTGATTGATGTGACAAGAAACAGACTCTTTGAGTGTCACACATACACAAACAACCACACATGTTTTAAAAGGATAGGCATGCTTCTCACCCTACCAACACACAAACATGCACTACAATGCCCCTCAGGTCTAGAAGCAGATCAGAGGTCGCTGTGTCATCACAGCTGACTGTCAAAAACAGTGAAAAAGAAAATCTGCATACAGCAGGAGAAAGTCAGATACAAAGAGGGAGGGGGGCTTATGAAGACAGAGACAGAGAAATAAAAAAGAAAAGCACAAGATAGAAGAAGTGAGAGAGGACTTGCTCAGCACCATCAACAAACCCCCTGATAATGTGCTTATTTTCATGTAGCAGCTGAAAGCAAAAAAGACAGACAGAAGATGACAAGACTGCAGGAGAAAGATTAAAAAAACGGAGCCGCTCTGTAAGGCTACAGGCAAACATCTCCAGATGTAGTCAAGTAAACTGAAGAGCACCGTGGGGTGGGCTACTTTCTGTCCTGTTTCTTCGAGCACGCTGAGGCATGACGCTGCAAAATCCTTCTTGGAATTTCAATGACTGAAACTTTCTCTAAGTGTTTCTCCCACACAAATCCTCTTACCCCATCTCTGCTAACAAACTGCCAATCTAACCACTTCTGCATCTCTCTCTCTCTGCATCTCTCACACAAATCCTCTAACTCCTACCTTCTACCAAATCTTTGTTTCTGTCATCCATCCATCGCTTCTTCCCTCTTAGCTTCTCCAACGCACTTTGCTCTGACAATCTTTCCATCAATCCATCCATCCGCACCGGTCTATCCACTATCCACATCTCTCACCTGACCATCCTTTCCCCTCCCCCCATTTGCCTCTCATCCCCCCCCAACCCCTTCTCAACCTCTCTCAACTCCTCTCAGCCTCTTCCCTCCCTGTCAGGGGCCATTAGTTCAGCCTGGCTGCTGATTCCCCCAGCAGAAACAAACCCCTCCAACCCCACTCTGCTCCAGGGACGGGGCTGAAACACCTTTTAAAAAGCAAAACATCCTCAGCTGGCCCACAACACACAGTGGTGCAGCACGCAGGATTTCTCTGTCTCGCACGCTGCTGCTGTCTGTCCATGACCGTCTTTTCTACCTCTGCATGCAAGAACCACCACGGGATTCCGTATGGAAGTATCTAAGTACAATCTTGATTCATTTCAAATAACTATACTGACCACAATCTGAAATATCTGACTCACTTATTATAACAAAAATGCAAATCAGAGCATACAGTAGCATCCGCTCTGTGTCACTCAAGGTGTGTCTCTCTATTGGCGTCATATCTGATGGGTCGCTCCTACCAGGTGCCATGGAAAGGATCTGTTTGTGTACCTTGCTGCCGTGTGACTCATCTTATCTCTCTACACAAGGATGTCTGATGCTGTCACATACTCAAATGTCGCACATTCAAGACTGAAGTTACCTGAAATTAAGTATACATTGTAAGAAGACATTTTTAGGTAGACAGTGATTTGTCAAAGCCGTCAACATCATCAGCATCATCCCCATATGCTTGGTCATTAGTGTGACCCATCATGAACTCCAACAGAACAATGTACATTAAAAAAATAGGAAAAAAATGTTCCAACCAGACAAAATATGTATTGCGAGTGTGTATGTGTGTGCTTGTGGTCATTAGTGTGCAAAGATAGTCCTGGGAGGTTGTGCTGGGTCGTGGTTGAAACTCCACCGGCAGCATAATGACATGACCTATTGATCTAGAGAGGATTGCAGGATGTTACTGACCTCTGGAGAGCGATAGGAAAGGGTGGAGGAAAGGGGAATAAAATCTGTAGCGGTGTGTGTGTGTGTGTGTGTGTGTGTGTGTGTGTGTGTGTGTGTGTGTGTGTGTGTGTGTGTGAAGGTTTTGTGAGTCACAGACTGCAAAAGCTTGCATATACAGGTGGGGCTCAGAGATAGTGACGAGATGATTAAATTTAATTAGTGTTCTGGTAAATATTCTTCGCAACGTTCACTTACTTAGCTATTCTTGGACATATATGGATTATCGACTCCATAAAGACAAATCAAGCAAAAATATTCTGTTTGTTGGCTCTCAAATGAGAGAATTTCCTGCTTTTCCCCCTAATTTCACATTGGGCAGCCAATTTGGGGTTTTGGACTATTGGTTAAACAACAACGAATATGTCAACTTTGGCTCTGGAAACTGGTTATGGGCAGTGGGTATGGGTTTCATAGATGATTATTCAGAAAAATAATCAACAGATGAATCAGTGCTGAGAATAATTTTTTTACAGTATGTATTAAGACGGCTAAGAGTCTACCATGAGAAGAGAGTTTTTCCTGCTCCAAATGAGCTTTTATGAGTCTCTTTGGACTGGAAAGTTTGGTTCAACCTGATTCTCGGGCCTTTCCCTAACCGTGACGAAACAGGCCAGACTTCAAGGTCTATCACGTATGATGTGCTCTGAACATCACTACTGCTTCTCCTTACTATAAATTACACGTTTCTGATGAGTAGTCTGATATTATTGAACCAAAACTGGAGTCAAGCTGTGTGGGAGCCTCTAATTTGGCCTGTTCATGCTTGAGGAATGACCTCTGAGGAAGAGGATGTGTGAGTGCGCACGGCCGGTGGACTGATCGATAAGTGTGTTGTCTCAGCTAATTGAGGATGACACTAATAATTGGGAGAGCCAACGGCAACTTGCCTGCTGATACTGTTATTGATGAAAAGGCCAACTGCAACGTCATATACTCACTTTGATAAGAGAATGGTTGTATCGGTTTCGTTTGATGCGGTCAATCCAGGTAAATGCCATTATCCCTTATTGATTTCCCTCGTTATGGTTAATCTATATCGGTTACTAATTAAAAGATGCAGACAAAAGAGTTTCAGATGACTCATGGGATCCTTTAGGTTGAAGGATCTGTCAAAGATCAAATTGATCGCTAAAGGGATAAGGCTGTCAGGATGGTAGGAGGAACGGTGAGTAAGGATGGATTCAGGCGAACTGAGACAGAAAAGGGTAGATAGAAGAGATGCATATGGTGGTGAAGAGGTGGAACGGGGGATAAAGGGACAGAGACAGAAGATAAACAGATGCGTCTGTGGAGAGTTAGGCTAAGCCGGCGGCCAGTACACAGTGTTATGATCGAGTACAAAATAACACCTCCTGTCCCCTGGATGCCTTTGTGTGTGTGTGTGTGTGTGTGTGTGTGTGTGTGTGTGTGTGTGTGTGTGTGTGTGTGTGTGTGTGTGTTGCTCTCCATCATCTGTCTTTTTCTTTGGGTTAGTGTCTCTTCTCCCCCCCCCCACACTCCACTCCTCTGCTCTCCTCTCCTCTCTCTGACTCCACCTCTTCTTGCCCAAAGAGCTTAGCTTCCATTTTTTTTATTCCTCTCCCTCAGGTAACACTTAACATCTTATAATAGTCTTTTTTTATTGCCTCGATCTTGACAAACGGTAACAGCGCATTATTGATCAAAATAGGAAAGTTCACGTTAAGAGCTATTTAGGGGAAGGGCTTAAAATGATGACGAATAGATATTAAACAAGAAGGTTTAGTGTGTGACGATTAGAGCTACATGTATGAGCCCCAAATAATCTGTGCTGCCTTGAGGTCTTACACATCTCTAGGACGTCACCTTGCCCACTTAGAGTTTGATCTTGACATGCGAGGTGTAATCCCCAAACGGAAGGAAAGACGTCTGCCTTTGGCACAACGTGTTATTACCACTTGGTGATCTGAGAACTAACGGGTCTCATCATTGCAACCTTGGAGGGTTGCTATCTTTGGATTACAGGGCTTTGCTTCTTCGTCTTCGAGTCTCAATCTGTGGGGAGGTGAGTGCACAACAGCGTGGTGCAAGCATTTCACAAAAATCTTGCTAATGTAGTCATGTAGTAAGTAAACACAATAAAATAAGAACTTAAAATATGTGTCAGACGTGTTATTTCAAAAGTAAGACGACGTACATTTTGAAAGAAGATATGAATGAATGACTGTGCTCTACTTGTGCTTCTGTTCAACTATGTTGGAGCATTAACCTGTAAATTCCATGTTTGGCCACAGTGGCGCTGTTCAACAAATATACAGGTTACATAGTAAAGGAGTTATGGATTGCTGTAATTAGGGCTGCAGCTAGTGGTTATTCACACTCTATGTGCAATTATTTTCTCAGGGTTAGGGTTAGGGTCTCAGTTGTTTGTTGAGTTGTATCTTATACTGTTCTGCTTTCTAGTTGTGAGCATTTGTTTTGGACTGCCTTGAAAATGAGACCACACATATCAAATGGTTTCTCCTGACATGATACATTTCTTACAATTCATCGTTAATTGTTTGGTCTATAAAAAAATCAGAAAACAGTAATAATGTCTACCACAATTTCAAATGTCTTGTTTTACCAGACGAAAATACACATTAATGTACGACAAGGAAAAACAAGGAAAAGGCGAATTGTCCCATTTGCTTGAATGACTTCAAATGATTACTGGTAATCAGTTATCAGAAGTGCTGCCGACTAGTTTTCTGTCAATCGACTAAGCTGTTCGTTGTAAAGCTCCACTGTAAAGCACAGCCTTTGTACCATGCAAAAATCCACTCAAAAGTCCGGCCAAAGCTGATATGACACTTTAATAGTCTGTTAACCAAATCAAGTGGGTGTCTTTGACCTGGCAGTCCCACGTAGGGTTACTGTGGCTGTTATTCCGGAGATATTCTTGTGCCACAGCTTTCTATGGAAACACAAGGAAGAATTTCACACTTGAATGGCTGTAACCTTGGGAGACGTCTACTCGATTTGGCTAACTCAGACTGCTAAAGCCTCATATTATCTTGAGCTGAGCTTTAGAATGCATTTTGCAGAGAACAAAGAGTGGGGATTTAGCATGTGAGTAATGTATATTGAAATACTTGAAAAAATCCAAACCTATCCTTTGATGTGTTTTCCTAAAGCCAAATTTTGGTCAATGACTATTTGGCTTTCAATTCTAATCAATGCTGCATCCTCTCTCACTCAGCCTACTTGTACAGTGTGTTTTCTCATTGTGATATGAGAACATTATACGATTTAGCAGGAAGTGCTTACACAGCCTTTCTTTTCATTTGTTACACTTGAGTAAGGACCTTGTAAAGCTTTCCCTTCTCTCTTTAGCTTTTTTCTTCCAACCACCTCTTTTATCTCACACCCTTCATCTCTTCATTACCTACTCTTCCTCTTTCTATTTCTCACTTTCGAGATGCCTCCTCCTTTCTTTAAACATTTCCCGAACCCTCTTGACCTCCCCAATTTCCCTTTCAAGTCTTTTGCTGTTGGACCACTCCATTCATTCCACTTTTCTCCCTCTGTTTTCCTTCTACTGATATCTCTTACCCTCCCTCTCCAATTCAATATCTCTTATAACAGCATCTCTCTCCTCCACCAGCACTTCTATCCTTCCATCACTCATCTCTCCAAGAGCACAGCCACTGATGCCTGCCGCCACGCAGAGGAAAAAACACATTTTCTGTCATATTGCCATGTCAGTGAAATTTAGGAGCTGTGTGTGTTTGTGTCTGTGTCTCTGTGTGTGTGTGTGTGTGTGTGTGTGTGTGTGTGTGTCTCCACTTCAAGGGTACTTTCATCATCAAATTCCATTTCCTTTGCAGACAAACACTTCTGCCGGCAGGCTGGCAGACAAGAGGGAATGAGAGAGCGAACGAGTGTGCGTGTGTTTGTGTGTGTGTGTGTGTGTGTGTGTGTGTGTGTGTGTGTGTGTGTGTGTGTTGGCTACTCAGGCCCGGCATTAGGATGCATTGGCTCTTGTTTTGCTTTTATTTTTATTTGTTTGTTTTCCCCTCCTACAGCTGAGAGAGCGGTATTGAAGACAATATTCTTATTGGATTTTTCTCTTATTTAAAATTGCTGTGAAGTGGTTTTACATGAGTGGAACACGCTGCACACATACACAGGCTGAAATAGATGGTACAGTTATTGGAAAGACAATTACAGTACAATGCAGTAGGATAGGGGATAAATTCTTGCCAACATAGACACACATTATGACGACACAACAACCGCACTGCAGTATGACAAAACCACAGTGCTTCCCCCACACACACACACACACACACACACACACACACACACACACACACACACACACACACAGTGCATATTCTTTCCTAAAGGAAGAAATACTGCTCTTTTTTAAACTGCATCCGGCTCCACTGAGTTTGTTTGCGTCCTCTCAGTGTGTCTACACTTCCTATTGCTTTTCACACAACTCTGTGGTTGGTGCGTGCGTGCGTGCGTGTGTGTTTGTGTGTGTGTGTGTGTGTGTGTGTACGTGTGTACGTGTGTGTGTGTGTGTGTGTGTGTGTGTCTTGCGAGTACAGGGACAACCCTGTGGTGAATGACCAATAACTGACTGGTCACTGAGCTGGCAAAAGCTGGATATCCCCTTGGCACACTGCCCTCAGTGTGTGACACAGGAAGTCCAGAGCTGATACAGGGGAACACCACGGAGAGTAGACAGTTGGCACTTGATGATACATAGACAAACACAGGAAATATAAATCTGTTCACAATGCAACTAGGCTAATTACATAATAGAAAATTAGGCAGTGATAAGACAGCAAGGAATAAACCAAAAATCACACTTGGTATGTAGCTCATCTTAGCTGGAGCAGAAAATGTTTTGCCACACCATCAACTCAACCATCCACCAAAAGGATTGTTCTCTAGATCTACAGCTGGATCACGCAGAGCAGCCCTGCAGAACTATCCATAGCACTGCACCTGAGTTTCACCAGAGAGAGTCTTAATCACCTGGTGGAAAAAGGAGCCTGGGAGGTGGTGGACTCCCTCGAGATGAGCAGCAGAGAGAATGAGGAAAATTAATGAGGGTGTGATTGTGAATGGGGAAACGGCGCAAGGTGAAGCAGCCAGAGGAGGGATATGGGAGGACAGAAGGCAGGAGGCTAGACCTGTGTAAAGGGTATTAAATATAGTTTACATCTCAAAGAGTAAGTTGAGTTATTTGTTATTGCTTCAAAATGTGGATCCCAGAGGCTTTTAGATTCGGACCAAAAAACCTGTGAAAAGGCCTGTGTTTGGTTTGTCCGTTCTGGGCTACAGTAGACACATTTGGGTTCAACGTGGTAGGCTCCCGAGACAGGACCTGCTCCTTCTGGACCTTTCTCTGAGCCATTTTTATCTACAGAGGGAGTAGGCCACTGTAGTTTATTCTCCACACTCGGAAGGCTGCGCTGTATTCATATGATTTTATTCTACGGCCATGTTTCCACAGTAGCCCAGAACAGACAAACCAAAACACAGACATTAACAATAACATCTAAACAACTTAATACAACCAACATGCAAAACCTAAGTTAAATAACAGGAGTGGGGAAACAAAACCTACATTCTGAAAAAGAAGAATTTTAAATTAACTCGTTCTGAGGAAAGTATGAAGATTGTAGAAGAGAGGGAACAGTGATATTATTGGCACTGAAGAGATGCACAAACTCTTTGGGGCAAAACCATGTGAAGTGAGATATAGCGTATTCAAATGCCCTCTGAGTGAGTCCACAGAGAGGAATTGCTGGCACCACTAGCCTAGCAAAGAGTTGCTACACACTTGCCATTGCTGGGTCTGTAAGCCTGCAACAACCCTTCCTAATTGTATATTTGATCATATAAAATCACATAAAGTATAAAAAAAAAAAAAAAAAAACAACAGACGGGAGGGAGTTGCAAAAGACTGGCACTGACATATTGGCACAGGAGAGCTGGCAAACAGTTGGCAGCGGTGTGCCTCTGCCTGTATAAACACATCTAATTGCATATTGGATAAAGGAAAATAATATAGGAATCATGAACAAGTTTCAAAGTGATGGATGTACAGAATAACAAGGGATTGGTGCGGAAATGTTGGCAAGCATTGTGGAGTGGTGTGTCTTCATGCACTCAAGCACGTCTAATTGAATATCTTGTGAAGAAAACTAATAAAAAGTGAAATTGATTTTTTTTATTTTTAGGAACAGATTTGAGAAACTGCAGACACAAAGGTGAAAAACATGTAATCTGTGGGCATCTTATAAAGTGTTTAATTAAAGCTAACGGAATAAATCAAGGAAATAATTTATTTATGATAGCAGCGGTGGTGGACACTGAAAATAAATGGCAACTGCCATTCACACTGAGCTGGCATTGAATCAGCACTCAGTCTACTGTCACTGTGGTTTTATTTGATCTCGTGTAATTTAATAAAGGGAGAAAGATATAAAGTAGAATGGCCTTCCATTGTAAAGTTAATATAGAGGAAGGAAGGTTGGAAAGTTGCCAGAGGGTATATTGTGGCTGCATGTAACTTTTCTAGACTCAATATATTTGGTTGATTTGCTTAAAAGTAAAATAAATTTGACTTTAAAAACACATCTTTTGATACAAGGCACTGACTGTTTCATGTCAGTGCATTACCCTTTAAAGGGTCATTTTACTTCACTGTAACATTTATTTTTTTTTTTTAAACAACATTTTAAAAAATTATAATTCTGCAGGGAGCTGGAGGTGGGAACACATGCTGAAAGGTTGACACTGATTTGGCACTAAAATGGTAGTGGGTCTGTTTGTGGGCATGTAGTGATGTCTCAAAACTACATTCATATTTGATGCAGAGTAATAAAATATGAATGTGAGAAAGTGAGAGTACTACATCCTCGAAAGCTGGAACCAGGAAGGGTAACCAAAAACTGCTTCACCTTTGTTTAACCTGACAGCTTTGTGGCGATGTTTTGAGAAATTGAGGTCTTCCCCTGTTTGCTACTAAGCCAGCTCTGCTGGGCATTTCAGTGCTTTTGCTCAATAGCACTGAAACAGGAGTTGTTTACTGGAGATCAGATGATTCTCATGCGCTTGCCTTTGCCAAGAGACTGCATTGTGTGAACACAAAGAAGAGAGGTTGCCCAGATGGAAAGTTATTGTACAATTGGCAGAATGTTAGGATATGAATGTATCAAGAGAGTCATATTGGTGCCTGTGGTAGCAATGCCCCACACAAAACCACATTAGATTTATTTCATAACATTTCATAAACCTCTAAGCCCTGAACTGAAATGGGAAATTCACTTTTAAACTGTATTTTAAACACAGTGACCAAAAAAAACTAGCTAGAAATCTCATAACACACTTCACATTTCAGAGAGAAGATGAAACACCGCCAGTTAACTCAACAGACCAGAATGCATCGCAAACACAAGCCAGGCTGTGTTTTGGCAAAACAGAGAATAGAGGTGAAGGACTTGCACCGGAAGAAATGTTCCACGTGGATTAAATATCACTGAATCAGATCTACCACAATTTCCTTCCTGCAAAAGGTCTGAATCTCACAAGAACACACCAACCTTCAATACAAAGACACACAGATATATAAATATACAAGCATACATTCAGTACATGCACCGTGAACACACAGAAGGTTGCTGCTGTTTACTCAGCTCTCAGTTCGAGTTTGCACGATCAAAACTGACAAAAGTGAGAGCATAACTTTGAAGATGCCGAGCAAAGGAAACCCCCGCTGCTTGCTATAATCTGGAGACGCGGTTCCTCTTGTGTCCTCAAAACATATCTCGCTCTCAGTTCTGCCTTTGCTTGCTCCTAAAACGTTTTCTGCATTTATGAATCGGTCTTTAGGTTCTCAAATCTTGATTATCTTTTAAAATTTGCTGAGTGCCAGATTAATACGTCCAGAAATATGAATGTATCATAAAAACAGATATCATCTATCCTTGCCAGCGTATTTGGGCTGCTGTATATTTACAGCTGTGACTCTACACGTCCCAAATGAGAATATTATTTTCCACTTAGGAGAAGGTCCTCTGGATCCTGTTCTTCATCACCAAACTGTCAGTGCATCATGGGGAGAGTGCTGCTTTTAAATGGGAAAAGAGGAGCCCATGTAACCCCCTGCTAATGCAGATAATGGATTCTACCTAATCCCACTGCCTCTGCCTCCTTGCACCCTACAAGTTGATTTACAAATAAGAGCCTGCAATCAATCTGTTGAAACTATTGTAACCGTGTATGTGTGTGTGCGCGCCCATCTTGGTGCAAGCACATGTACATGAACAGGTTCTAGAAACAGTTATTTGTTCATTGTGTTATGCATCACTTTCTCACTTCCACATGCACTGATCAGAGCATTGATTAAAGCTCTGTTAAGAGGCAGAGATCATGTATCGCAACCCCCAGCACACAGGAAAGAAACAGAGGAGAAAGTAATCAAGGCCACAGAGACCACCGCGTTTAGGCTTGAGTATGCAGGTCATATGTGTGTGGGTGTAGGTGTGTTTCTATGTAACTGAGAGAATAATCAAAAGCTACAGAGGTCTCAGCATGGATTAAAGCTGAGGATGACATCCTGCATACTAAACCTGGGGACCCTGGGGACAAACTCACACACGCATAGAATGTCCTGCATACTGAACCAGGGTCCCAAATCTCTGTGCCTGAGATAAGCAGGGTCAACTGTCTTCCTGAGAAGAAATGGATCATCTGGGTAATAATAGAAACATATGGATTGTTATGAATGTGGCAGGTGTGTGTGTGTGTGTGTGTGTGTGTGTGTGTGTGCCATTTTGACTCTCATACTGTCAATATGTTTAATTAGCTCATTTAAATAAAGAATTTTAAATGTGTATGAGTCAAACTGAAAAAGTGATGAGACTTCAGGCAAGTTTTTGCTTCTGAATATGCATAAGAAAGATGTTTTCACAAACACAAACACACACACACACACACATATACACACTGTAGTCCCTCTCCCACAGCTGACCCTCAAAGTCTGTTTCCATCTCCCAGGGAGAAAAACTCTGAGAAAGAAGAGAATGTTCTTTTTTTATTGGGAAAACAATCTGTCCTAATCTGGAGAGAGATGCTTCTCATCACCCCATCTATTCATTCGTTCCCATCCCTTGTTCCC
>NW_026136724.1:11443024-11473024 GCF_905237075.1 Dicentrarchus labrax | reverse complement strand
GGGCTTGACTGTGCATCATTTCTTTGTTGGCCTTCCACACACTGCTCCTCCTCAGCGAGTCGTCGCCCTGGTCGGAGATATCCCAATTTCTTTTGCTGCCTTGTGGGACAGTGTCTCCATTTCCTTCACTGGCTATTGCCTCTCTTTACCCCCTCTGTGCTCACACTGTGTTAGATAAATCTTTATCTGCGCTTAGCGGGGTGTAGTGTCAGGAAACAAACATTATGAAGTCACAACAGGTACACACACACACGCGCATTTGTATGCGGTGACATGTTCAAGTGTGTCTTGTGTTTTTGGGCTAGTTTGCTTTCTCTACAGGCACACTGCTACCTTCAGAGACAGAAAGAAGAAATACTTTCGTCAAAAGGATTGTTTAAAGTTCCACAATATATAAGTGAACAGAAAGTGTTTCACACAAACACACATCAGACACACTCTAATCCATAACTGTCAAGCATAAACTATACATCAAATTCTTATTTTTTTTATACTAGAGCAAAGACATTACTCATTTCTTTTGATAAAAACCTTTTCCTAATGCAGCCAAACATCTTCAAATTATAAATCCTGTCCAAACACAAACAGCCGTGCCAAAAAAGGAGTCTATAATTGGCAACATTTTTGATTAAAACCAAGAACTACCTGATCAAAGAATAACTCATAAAGCTTACGGATCTGACCAGACAACTTGACAGTTTAATACTTTTGGTTGGTACCAGAAAAGCATTAAGATTTTTATTTACACCCTGCTCCAGTCGAGTGTGCTGACAGAAAGGAGTGTTAGATCTCCAGTCTTCAAGAAACAAGGCCTGCTCTGTCTATCAGTCAATTAATACAACACACACACGCAGTTGCACAAGAACACACACACACACACAAATCAGCTATATCCATCCAATAAGCCTACAGATCCCATTTAATGTTCTGGTAGATAAACCTTTCCACACATGACTGTGTGTGACATAGTGAGTCTGTGTGTGTGCGTGTGTATGTGCGTGTGTGTGTGTGTGTGCGCTAGTGATTAAGCCAGTGTTACTAGTAGGAGGTGGTGATGCCCTGAGGCTATACTTTCCTCTGATGAGATCTTGACAGCTAAGGTTTATGCCTCTGCATCTCTCTCAATCCCCCCCCCCACACCTTTCTATTCCAGCTCCCTCATTGCTTCCTTTCTCTTCCTCCACTTTAAATCGCTCTCCCTCTCTTTAGCTCTCGCCATTTCTTGTCGATCAGTTTAGTGGGCTTCATCCCCTCGTCCCTCCATCTTCCTCTCACCCCTTCCCCCCTCGTCCAAATGAATCTCTTACAGTCCTCTTCTCACCCACACTTTTCCCTGCTCTCACTGTTGGTTGTACACCTTAGGGTGCACCTTCATGTCCTCTCATCCTTTTATTGTATCCCTCTATCTGTCTTTAAATCTCTTAGAATCCTCCTCCTCCTCCTCCTCCTCCTCCTCCTCCTACTCCTCTCTCCATCTCATTTTCTGGCTCTCCCTCTCTACAGGTGATTAGCAGTGTAGAGGTGAACCCTGTGAAATGAACAGCTTTACTTCTAACCCAGCAGTGGGCGTGCAAATAGACAGACAGACGCACGCAAATAGACAGACAGACGCACGCACACGCACACACACACACGCACACACACACACACACACACACACGCGCACACACACACACACTTCACAACCTCACAACAAGGAAAAAATAATTATCTTCGTTCTTCCGTTTGCCAGTGACCCTCTTATAAAGCAGTGTGTTACATTCACAGTGCAGCATCTTTAGTCCTCTAGTGACTGTATATGCATATGTCTGTGCATATGCATATAAAGACACATGCAATTTAATAAAGAACAATACCCGCACATGCATATGAATGCAAATATCGACACAGTAAACCACAGAGAGCTTGTCCGGCCTCACTCTGTTATCAAGATCAAAATTTGACTACCCTTTCTCAAACCGTGGTTTAAGAGCAGAATAGGTCACCGGCTTTAAACTGTTATGTCTTCAAGTGTTATAATAATACACCCTGACGTACTACAGTGATATTTGAGCCTGTATGCTCATTATATATAAATCCATTATGTCTTTCCATGTGACATTTTAAAAAGGTCACATTTTTAGGTGTTGATAAATTTATACATCCTTGAAGCAGAATGCAATGGATCGAGTTCAAACCACGAGTGCACTCAAATGTGACCAACGTATTCTCTGCAATTCTATGACAGGATAACCAAGCACAGTGTGGGGTTGGATGGAGAGGATCAAATTATTGGTGTATTGATTAGTATCAGAATTGTTTTACACTCCATTTACTACTATTTACTCCTCTTTGCTTCTTTCATATTTCTCTCAGCCTTATTTCAATCTTTATCTGAAGTCAACCAACGCCTTTATAAAACTATCTCTGTTAGAAAATTGTAATTCATGAAAACCTGTATAAGCATTGATTCAGGCAAGTAGCATTATTTAATACAGTCAACAAGTAGAAGAAAGAAACTGAAAAGGATTTGTGGGGTGAAAAGTTGTTACAGTACTTATTGTTACCAATCTCTCTCTAAAAACTATCCGACTCCGTTATGGCATTATTCAGCGATATTTAGCATTGACTGTAACATTTTGTATTACCTTGAATGACTGAACAGTTGAGTTTCAGAGCGGTACAGTTTATCGCATTAGAACAATTTCAGCATATATGCCTGATTTATCTTTGCGGGTGGGTAATGGCCTTTAAAAATGTACACTGTATAAGAGTTTTGTTAAAACACTCACTCGCTCAGTGTCTCGCACGCTCTTGCCTCTCACTTACAGTACAAACCAAGCCCAAATTCATCATGCATAATTAATGAGGTCTTCACTCTGTCCATTTCTCTGTCGCTCACCCTCTCTACCACATTCACATCTCTTTCTTACTCTCTACCGCATACACTTACATGGTGGTACTTGTACAGTACGTGAGTGTGCATGGCACTGCATATTTGTGGATGATTACAGATGCAGAACAAAAAAGAACAGGGTGTGTGTGTGTGTGTGTGTGTGTGTGTGTGTGTGTGTGTGTGTGTGTGTGTGTGTGTACTCCACGTGTGCATATTTTTACCCCTCTTTCTGACAGAATGACACAGAAACAAGCACACTAGTGTACTCCAACTCTCCCCTCTACCCTGTGTAGTTGTTGTATAAATAGAAACTGTATATTGGATGCAAGCGGCTCTAAAGTCTCAAAAACACCACTGCAGTATACACGCTCAGATACACAAACTCACACACACAAATGCGCCCTGTGAATCTATACACAAGCCTTCCAGTGGTGTGCACGTGCGTGAGGGTGGTGTTTCTGTTTTGCTATCAGTGCCAAAGTACCCTTTTATGAAACCTTTATTCAAGTTAAGTCTCCTGTTTTACAACTTGTAGCTTAATGTTTGCCCTAAAGTCGCAGTCTTTGTCTCCTCTCACATGCAAGACCTAGTGCCACCTCTGTAATATGCCACAAATTTCCCTCTAGTATGCTCCAGTGGTGCCACTCTGTTGGGATCTTACACCAAACCTACCCATACATCCGACCCTAACCCTAAACCTGCTAACAGTAGAGGTGCCCTTCGACTCATCTGACTTCTTCCTCACGCCTGCTTTTCCTCTCTCCCTTTCCCTCCTGTTCTCTCTCTGCATATTTCCGTATCTTTCTCCATTTCAAATGTATTAGCTATGACAAAAGGAGGGAAAACAAAAAGCCGTCTCTGTCATTCACTAGCCCACTGACGCACTGAATGGAAAAAACTTCTATCTCTCATAGCGTGCACTCTCATTTGCCAAAACAAGAAATGGAAGACGAGAGAGGGCAGAGACACACAGGCAAAGTATGAGGTATAGATTACGACAGGAGAGGGGGAAATGAAGAGGAAGAAAAAAGAAAAAAAAAAACTTTATTTCTTGTTCTTCCAAAATGAATTTCAAGGCTCATCTGCTCTGGGTGATGTTGGCGTTCACGGCCTAACAGCCTCAGATAAATACAGACTCCGCTCTGAGAGGAGGACAACCAGCCAACATCATCTGTTATATGGACACAGGCAGACTGAGAAAGGGGAGGGGGAAGACAGACTAAAGATTGAAATAAGGAGAAGAGGAGACAGAAAATAGGTTAAAAGAGAAAAGGAAGTGAGTGAGTGTAAGACAGGGTATTTAGAAGAACAAAGCCAACAACACAAACATGAAAAAAAGAGAAGAAGGGCTAAAGATAGAAAAGGTGTGGATGTTGAATTATTGTGTGAGAAAAATATAAATGACTTTTGTTGGTTGTTTGTGTCTTGGTGGTATCACTTTCTTTAGAGCTACAGTGCGTAGGAGGACGAAGAGTGAATATTCACACAAATCCCATGTAAAGCAGGTGTGACTGCTGGATTTCTCATTTCAGAAAGACTACTGATATATAGTGACACAGACTCCTAACTCCAGTGTTTCCTCTAGGATTTTTTTTAGCAGTGGGGACAGGCCTGGTTGTTCCAACCCCCCCCCCGCCGTCGGCAAACGTTTTACGTATGAAACAGAAGTGACACTTCGCTGCGACACAAACAAATATATTTACCGTTTTAATGTTTCCAGATGTTTGATATCAGGACGTTGAGCTGGGAACTGACAAGTTGAACGTTGCCCAATTAAAACGGACCCACCGCTGTGACGTTTCTGGTGGAGCTGTTAGTTTAATAGTCGACTTGGAAGAAAGCGAACGCTTTGACAATAAGCTACATCAACACAACGGTATGTGGAGTTAAACTGGACAGCCCAAATAACCTCTGAATAGTTCTACTTGTTATTAAATTGCAATGTGAGCGACAGCCAACGGGGGTGCATTATGTCGGCAGGATCATTTAAAAGGCAACCGTGACTACATTGTGCGTCTGCCCCATTTCTGATACCGTGGCGGCAGAAATTGACAGGAAACACTGTAACTCAACATATTTTTTACACCCCTTTCCGACTGTCCAAACACTGTTTTATGTACTGGCCTTTAATCACTATTCAAGTTAGCACTACATAGAAAAATTTAAACCTGAGATTGACTTTCCTTCTGTATTCAGGAATCTCCGGGGTCCATTGATAATAATACTAACTCTGTGTGAATTCATAGATCATTTTAAGAGTGAGTGATGTTATTTATTCTACATGAGTGTGGTGTATAGAGCGATTAATGGGTCGGCCAGTTCAGCAAACCTTACTTGAAAGTAATACTGCAACTAACAATAACTTAATCGTTATCCAACTGTTGTTGAATCAATAATCGAATCACCAGAAAGGTGTTAATATTTGGAAAAGACAATGGCGACTGAGGAACCATTTACAGCAGGATCCACGAGGGTTAGTACAGGGCTGGAAACTAACTTTTTCATCACTTTCCAAAAACTGACAAAGGGTAGTGCTAACATTGTTCCACAGCAGCTACACTGACAGGGCTGCCTGCCTGCTTTATCAGCCTCGTGAGTGCATTGATTATCTAGCATTCTGAGATAATCGGCCTATCTGTAGACTTGATTACAGCAATGTCGACATCTCAGCAATTACTTGAGTACAATGTCATAATAACTGATAAAAATGACTGCAATTTTACAAAAACAAGACAAACTTGTAATAAATCAAACATTTCAAACCCACTCGCTTCAGACTGGTGCAGACATTTTCATGTTTTAGAAGGTTGGACACAGAAATAGACAGACCGAGAAGCCAATGCCTCAATCTTACATTCCACTTATTTGACCTTTTGATTTCAATCTTTTCTGCTCCCTTTCTACCTCCTCCTACCTATTATCTCATAAAGACTCATATCAGACTCAGATGGTTTCTAACAGAGACAGAAGTTAAAGTTTATCACTCAATCTACTTACCCCTCTAAAGCTTAACTACAATGTCTGGGGCAACAATAAAGACAGAATGAAGACACTAAGAGTTGATAGGACTCAATTGCCTGAAGGTTGAAGGCTCAATGCCACATTGACTGAAGAGTTAGTGAAGCGGGCATGTGTATGTCAAATCTGTATGAGAGAGAAAACGGCCAAATTGCAGGCCAATGTCAAATAGTGTGTGTGTGTGTGTGTGTGTGTGTGTGTGTGTGTGTGTGTGTGTAGGTGTGCGCGCATGTATGTGTAGATGTTCGCCAGTTGTACTTGCACATCTGTTGTAAAGCCTGTTCCTGGATTGGACTATATAACCATCACCAAATTTATTGCCAACTGATAGAATTAAGGTTGTTTGAGTGTTGTGCGTGCATCTGTGTGTGCATGCAGGAGGCCATCCAGTGTTTCTGGGTCTGTTTGCGTCTGTGTGCGTCTGTGTGTGTGCGCATCTGCTTGTGTGCTGGCCTCGGTGGTGCCAGTCAGGCATGACAGGAGGAGAGAATTAAAACCCGTAGGCACCAGGAGACCTTCTCACATACCAATGTGGGTTGTGTGTGTGTCTGCGTGCGTGCGTGTCTGTAGAGAGTGACCTTCTCTCTAGACTAGTGTCACAGACGGCTGGTTTTGGTACCAGCCCTTTGGCTTTATAGAGGCCTATAGGCAACGTATACTACCGTCTGGGAGAGAGTTTTAAATGTGAGAGAGTGTGTGTGTGTGTGTGTGTGTGTGTGTGTGTGTGTGTGTGTGTGTGTGTGTGTGTGTGTGTGAGATTGCGTTTGTGTGCAACTGTGCGTGCACGCCAACTCTATTACAAAAAACTCTTCCCTTACCAAATCACCCCCACGTGGTTTACTTTCTTGCTTTCTAAGCTGAAATGTCAAAAACGTGGTTTGGGTTATCCTCATGCCAAGTAAGCAAAGATAGGTTACTAACTAAATTATAAATGCATTATACTTCCTGTGTACGTTCCAAAGTATCATGAGAACTAAACTTTAAGAACTTAACAACAAAAAATTATAATAGGGGAGCGAAAATCTAAACAAATGTTGCCCAATGACTTTGAAAAACCTGATCTGGGACAACAGGCAGCGACCGTATTAGAAATCCAACTATTAAATTCCTTGATGCTACACACTGTAAGATTATATTTCCAGAATAGCACGATCTGAAACAGACTTAGTCCAGCTTGGTCCAATTAGTTGTGAGGCCCAAATGAGAACAGAAAAATTATAATGTGTGTCCGTGTCTTAAGAGTTGAAAGTGGGAACATCTCTGCACACCAGGGAGTGAACGAACAAGTAAAGGCGAGTGATGGCGGCATGTGAAAGCCTAGAGAAATGCGGTGCGTCTTTGCATTTTTATGAGGTTAACCGTACTTGGGAATGATTGATTAATTTTTCAAAAGACTGTGTAGTGCCTCCTTCCATCCCCACATGTGCCATTTCCCGTCATCCAACTACCCATCCATCCATTCGTTCACCCAGCCATCTATTAATAGCTGTCCAGCAGAGAACATCTGAATAAAGCTAGAGGCCAGGAATCACTGTTATAAGGGAAACAGCATGTTAACAGTCTGTGCCAATTAATGACCTCCCTGAAGTCAGGGACAAATATAATATAATAATAATATAATATAGAGGACTTTGGATTCATCAAGTCTACCAGACAATTAGTAAGAGCTCACAGTACAGTCCGCTACTTATTGTTCATTGTCTGCTCATTGGATCTTGTCCTCGATATGCATATGTTGATATAAGACACTTCTTGATTATAAATGAACCTTCTTTGTGGTCTAGAGGCAGCTTTGCTTTGTATTCAACTCAAGTCATGCACAACCTCTCCTACATACATAAGCACAGGCACACTGTGTTAGTCTCTCTCTCTCTCTCTCTGTCTCTCACACACACACACACACACTTTCTCTGAGAGCCTCCATAGGCCCAATTAAACAGCTATAATTACTGCCAGACAGGAATGAGAGGACGGAATAGAAAACAGCATCCATTTTTTAACCCAGGCTGGATGTTTCATTGCGTTCATGTCCCTAAACATGACAGTGAGTGGAGAGGAAAAGGAGGGGAGGCAAAAGCAGACGAGAAGAAGGAGGAAATGAGGGAAGAGCAGTAAGAAGAAAGAGTGGAGGAAATTACAAATGTGTGCGCGAGAGAGATTTAACGAGGGAAAGAGTGTGGTAGAGGAGGCAGCAGATATAAAATGGGTGTTTATGTTGCTGAAGCAGTTAATTTAGCAAAAGCAACTTATTGCACCAATTGCAAATCTTAAAATCACACACACACAAAAATGGAAGTTTTATGAATAATCCTTCAATCGTTGACTTATTGCACTTACTCTATGGACACAGACACAGTATGTGGCACTGGCAACTTATCTCTACACTTTGCATGGGTCTAGAAAACACTGCAGATGGATGAAGGACTTATGGGCAAACGAGTGATGTAAAAACAGCCTAATTTAACCTGATTTGCCTCAAAATCAAACCAACTGTAGCACTAATGTGTACAACTGCTGTTACTCTGATGATAAGTATCCACAGAAAAAACATTTAGCGCAGTCTTCACAGCCAAAACAGGGACAGATGTGAAGCCAAATACAAAAATATCCACACATCATTGCAATGTGGATTAGGAAAAAACAGGAAACCATTTAAACACTGTTATCTATTTTTTACGCATTTTAGACATTTTGTTGGGGTAGTTAAGTTGTTGGAGCGACAGCCCTGAAACTGGAAGGTCATAGATTAATCAGAGCTATGGTCAATGTCTATCAATAGCTGTAAATCCTGTCAAAGTGTCCTTGAGCAAGTCACATTTTTATGCAATTAGCACTTTGACATTCTAGCTCGTCTGAACTATAAAAAAGGTCCTAGCAATCCTGTCACCTTCAATGTATAATGTTATGTCAGTATTTCTACTGCTACTCTGTATCATGTGCTACCCAGACCCATCAACGTGTCCAAAAACTTTCAATTATTAAAGAGTCACTTGGCCTACATGAAGGGCTTTAACTTTTATTTTTTATTTAAATAAAAGGAATTGATCGCATACATTTTAATACCGAAAAAAATCTTCCGCAATTTACTTTGACCCTCCGTGGCTGCAGCATAATCAGCAGATCTTTTGTGTTTTCTCTACTAGGGCTGGTGCGGGGATTTAGTGTGGCTCAACAGCGGGGAATGCCGTATTACGGCCAGTTTTTGTCTTTGTAAAGAACGCAAACGCCACAGCTGTGGCGAAGTGCTATAATTAGCGAACCCGTCTGGGTTTTCTACTAAAAGACTGCTGTTTCCAGTTGGTAGTTTATCCAGAGAGAGTGAGGCGGACGCTACGTGACATTCTCCTGTGTGGTATTGTAATACTGGGCTGGGAATTGAGGCATACTGAGTAGCCCTGCATTTTAGACAGCACTTCTGCTATACGTAGTCTCATCAGACTTGCACTCTACGATGACACGAAGATGTGACGTCACATGTGGTTGTGGCGGTCCCTGATGTTTCTGTCTCTGTCTTTCTTTGTATATGAAAGGACGCCATGTCAAACTCCATTGTGAGATACTGCAGATGCAGGGCTGTACAGTGTGACACACATGCACGTGCAACAAAAGAAATCGGTCTGTGTGATGAATGAAGTTACAGCAGTAGTAACATCCATGCAATACAGCTGTGAGGTAGGTGTCTGTTTGTGTGAGGTGAATCGATGGGCTCGTTGCCAGGGTTTTCACTACCATTATATCAGTTATAATGGTGTGGTAATGCTGTTTTTCACAGCAACTTGATACAAAAGCCAAATGAAAAAAAAGAATATGAATGAATATGAGTTCTCGACCACATTTTGCTGTCATTTATGGTCATGTTTGCTCAGCTCCTTCACACACGCACACCCACATTTTAAATATGAGCAAAGTCACATATTTAAAATAATGAAGCTTTATGTATCTACACAGTTTTGCATAAGCCATTCCAGCTCATCTTAAAATGTGGTGAATTTTCTAATAAGCACCTGGTGAATTGAAGAGGCAAAACAAGCAACTTAAGATGCTGCAGGCTTGAGAGAAAAATAACTAACTCTGAATTTTAATTGCAGGTACAGTAATGGATTTAATTGAACTGGATTGCCCTTAAATCAACTGAAAGTGAATTGACACAGAATTATACACAGAGACAGAGGTTGTTTTATATTCTCTCTCTGTTTAAAATATGCAACTTCCCAGGCACAGGTGAGGCTGACGTGGCAGCTAATGTGAAATTGTAAGCGCAATGAAATGTGTTGGTTATGGCAACTCGTTGCACCTGCTTCTACACCACACACTCACATGCACACGCCTTCAAAACACACTCACACATTCACCCAACCCTCGCTGTCTCTGGCTGCCAAAAAGCTGCTATGGCAGCAGAAACCTGACAAGGGCTCAACTTGACACATCCCTCTCTTTCTCTTTTTCTCTTTGCTCTTTTTCCTCTCTGTTGTTCACCATGTCTCTCTCAAAGGAATATATACACACATGAATAGGGCAGTGCCTACCAAAGGTGTGTGCGTCCATTTCTTTTACACTCCCTCGCTGTTTTTTTAAATGTGCCTTTATAAACACATATGTTGCCGTCCCTGCAATAAATGTCTGTTTATGTATGAGCACATTTGTGTGCGTGCTTTGTGAGTGTGTGTTTGTGTTATGCACAGAGACATACCTCAAGACAGTCTGTTAACACCAATAGCGTGCTAAATTAATCACTACCACTCAGGCCTCTTGACCAGACCCTAGACACACACACACGCACACACGCACACACGCAAACACACACTAGTCATATGTTTTGCAATATTGCAGAGGCATCCCTCACTGAGTCAAACAGGCCCAACAGCACCCCATGGAAAAATACCAAGACCAGGTGAGAGATATAGAACACACATGCTCATAGAAAACTACGCAAACAAACACACATATGTGAGTATGGGGGAGAACAGGCAGAGTTGTAAAAGAGGTGTTACTGTTTATTATTTTGCTGTGAAGAAAAACAAAAGAATGAACAGTCACCCTGGGTTCATCACACTGTACTGTATGTGCAAAACATGCAATGGAGTGTGTGTGTGTGTGTGTGTGTGTGTGTGTGTGTGTGCCAGAGAGAGAGAGCAAGAATGTGAGAGGGAACAGAAGCAGGCGCTCCTCAGCTGGAGATGCCATTATGGAAATGGGAATTAGATTTACACTGCTGCATTTTGCGCACACACACACACACACACACACACACACACACACACACACACACACACACACACACACACACACACACACACACACACACACACACACACACACACACACACACACACACACACACACACACACACACACACACACACACAGAGTAATTTCCTCCCCCATGTGCCGGGAGCAGTAGCAATGTATTCATAACTAACCTAGTGTTTCGCACATAGACATGCACACAAAAATGCCAAACACAAATGAACACACAAGCTTAGGCAGTTATCCCTGTTAGGCCATTGCTCTGACTCCCATTCATTGTGGGCAGTCAAACCCTAACCTTAACCATAACTAATTCATGTCTTACCTTCACCTAACCTCAATTCTCACCTTACCCATAACATTAACCAGGACCTCAGTTTTCCCTCATTAGGACAGGGCTTTGGTCCCCAGGAGCACAAGGTCGGTACCAGAAAGGTTCCCAAGTGGTAACAAAAACGCACACATTCACCTGTATGTACACCTACAGTACAATACAGTACATATCCCTACAGTTTTCATTCAAATGGATGGAGAAAAACAAGTCTACAGATACAACAAAGCACCACCACAAGGTGTTATGGCTATAATTATTATTGTACCTACTTTTACATCCAGCAGACAGAGCAGTGCCATACATTAATTTAATTGTGGTGGCCAGCCAAAATATTCACACTGAGCCACATATTGATTTTCTATTTCTTTTTTTTTTTTTCTATTTAAAATGGGTAAAACCTTATTTCATTGTAGAGCTGTACGCAGCGTATTGATTCACTCGGCTGCCCCTTGCTCCACTCTCGCTCTCTCTCACACAGACAATGGACTTGTCTGTGAATAGTCCCTCCTCGCTGTGCACACCTGACATTGTCGTCAACCCAACGATGCAATAAGCCCCTTCACTTTTCTAGCAATTGGGAAAACACACACACACACACACACACACACACACACACACACACACACACACACACACGTTACTTTGGTCTTGAGGAGCTGCAGCCTTTATACACAAACTCTAACCTTCACTAAATTTACTGCTAAACTGACAACTTCACTGCCCTTCATCTGCTGCTCGCTCTCTTGCCGCATGCATAAGTTATTAGCAGGCATGTATGGAGCCTATAGTAAGGAGAGCTTTATTTTTCTACTTGTTTGACACAATGTGAAACAATGGAGATGTGGAAGAGTGGGCGTGCCTCTTTCCATGCGCACACAGATCCAACACTGGATTTTGTTGAATGACGGATTCAGGTCCAATAATCACTCTGCTTTTAACTCTTTTGGTCTAACCCATTGGTGAGGAAAAGTGTGTCTTTAGCATGCTAGATATTGCTGTGTTCACTATTTTGGTGCCATTGTTGGTACCTCCAGTTGGAGTGAGTTGGTAAAAAAGTGTCTCTAACTATAAAATACTTAGTACTTTTATGGTGGATGGATAAGTCTGCATTTGGTCTTTAGATGACCTCTATTGCATCTGTTATGTTACATGACGTGGAAAATGTACTTTACAGTTTAAAATGTACTATTAAAATCAACCATTCTCTTCGGCATAATGGGTCTAGTCCATTAGTAGCACATTAGACATATCCAGACATACAGATCCATATGCACAGGCTTTAACACAGCCTCACTTACCAGGCTGGAACAACTATCCTTAAGTTAGACTATAAGAGTGGAGAGGTTTGTCCATTATCAGGAGGACAAGAAGATCAAGCAGGAAGCTATAGCAGTTTAACTACATTTCTCCTCCAAGGTACTGTGACTGAGATGCACTAGTTCAACAAAGGACTTACAAGTATTAACATTATTTTTGTGCCTTTCTCTGCAAAGACTACAGGTAACCTAAAACAAATAAGAGAAAAGAGCAAGTAGATCATGGTAACAAGTGTCGGTAGGCTGGTAACAATTTCTTGCAGCCTACATAGCCTCTATGTGATGCATGTTGCATGTTGGCGACAACAGGCCCTTCTAATGGTGTTACGAAGCTCACCAACTCAACAACCTTAAAAACAGACACGTTCTTCTTCAGCAGCAGACCGGTGCAGTAGCACATACATCATACATTTAGCGAGACCCCAGCATAAAACTGAGAAGATAGTGATAATGGAAGTTGTTCTGAGGCTACATACACACTATCTTAGTACTCAGTGTGGATTATTTGCTGCTGGAAACGTAATATAAAGTGTGAATAAACAATGGTCTAGTTATGAAATTGAAAGAGAATATCAAACAAGTGAGTAAATGCTTGAGCCTCAAAGCATGAAAAAGAATTACCAACACATCCAAAATGAAGCAAAATCTTTTCTTTTTGAAACATGAACTCCCCTTTAGCTAGCCTGAGCTGTCCCAAAAGGATACACAAGAGTTCAGAGCCTGTGTGTCTTTTAAAGACAAGCTTTTATTTCGTCACCCTCTCAGTAGTTTTAAATAGGACTTAAGCTGACATTGAGAACCTTGAAATCCCCAAACCAGAATTTATTTTAATTTGCAGGTTATTTCTGTAGCTTCTTGAACTGATTTTTTTTTTTTTTTTTTTTTTTGGGGTGTTTGTTGCGATTTTTACAGCCTGTGTTTAAACTTTTAGGCATGCTACCAACATAAATCAGTTTTCACCCTAAAAAATAAATCATGTTTAGTTGACAGCCTTCACAGCAGCAGCACTGTTGTGTGGGGGCAGAAAAAGGAAACACACTAAGGTATACCAGATGCTGTGTTGTTAAAAACTAAAAAAAAAAAAATCATCTTTCTCTAAAGTGTTATTATTAGCTTGAACCTTTTGAACTTTTTCTTAGGAAACTTTATTTAGCCGTTTGTTTGATTCGCTTTATTCTTGCATACTGCAGCAACTTTCTCACTGGATTTGAAAGAGTCCTTATCTGGCAAGATAACACTGAACATCTAACCTTGACTGAATTAATGAGTTTATGGCTCCTGAGCAGGAAGTGTTCATCTTTCCATAAGGCCCTGAAAGTTTGAGTTCCTTCCATCCTGAGCTGTGATTTTAAAATAGTGGACCGTGTAAAGCTTTTTTCCAAACTCAGGCAGTCAGATGTGATTTTATCTCAGCATTGCATTTTGTCTCCATCAGCAGTATTCCTGAAACAAAACAGAATTTTTTTTTTTTGCAAAATGACAGCCAGCTTTTTTTTTGGGTTTAGATTACCAGCTATTAAACTGCCTGGTGAAGATACTGGAGCAAGGCCAAAGGGTTTCACACTTCTCAATAAAAACCATCCCCTAACCACAACAAAACAGCAATAGTGCCAATGTGTCTGTACGGTGTGTGTCTCCCAGTGCGTGCATGTGCGCCTGTGTGTCTGTGTACACCAAACTCATTTTTCCATGAATAAACCTTGGCAGGTGTCCAGCTCCACTTGGACAGAGCTCAGTGAAAGAAGGGAAAGACTTGTCTTGTCTTAGCGGTTAAATCCCCTCTGAGACGGCGAGCGAAACACGCTCAGAGAGTTTTATGTATTGTTGCGAAGCTGCTTTTTTATGGAGTTAAGCAGTGGTAAGTACCCCCAAAGGCTTTCTCAATCGCCTCGCCAACAGGTATTATGATACACAGGCTTAGGTTCACTGACAAGACCGTCAGAAGAAAAGCTATGTTTGCAGGGGATTAGGCAACTATCAATAAGCTAAAATGATGTTAACAACATTAGAACTGGTTGAACAAAAGACTCAATAAGTTAGAAGTTATTGTTCTACATCTACAAGTTGTATGCATATCCAGTTACTAGCAGGGACCCTATCTAACCCTAACCCTAAATCTCTATTTAAATCACATAAATACAATAAATTGCATTAACATTTTCACTTTGACAGTTATCTTTAAACGAACATTAAAAAAACCCATTCCATCTGCTATGCTGCAATTAATAGAACATTTTTAACATTAGAGACAAGCTTTTTTCACTGAAATACATTTTCCACAGAGGCATCATATATTTTTATACCACCTTCATCAGAGTGAGCGAGTATGTTGTTTTTATAGCACATAAATATCACACTGCAGCAGAAGATGACTGCCGTTAAACAACAAATCTCTATGCTGCCTTGTTGGCACCACTCTTAAGGACTTGTCACTCCAACAATAGGCTCACACCTTGATTACATTTCACACCAACAGCACTAGTTTATCCAAAATATAAAAATGTTTCCTTATACCCATATTAGTATGCTCACATAGGTCCATCAGGACCTAAACTTATAGAAATGGCCCGAAGTTCGTTCAACATAATCCAATTAATTCACATCAAATTTCCACCTGAAAAACATTAAATTTCAGCCAAATACGGCTCAATATAGAAAATATCAATAAGGTAGGAGATCATATTTTCTTCATTCTGCCAGTGCAGCACAAAGTTACTTGTGACTGCGCCACTGCTTTTCAAAAAAAAAAAAAAAAAGTTACCAAAAGGCATGCAACCAAAATAGCTTACAGGGTCTATTTTGTTATTTATGACTAAGTAGTTGATGACGTGGCGATGTGTATTTTAGACTTCAAAGCACTGAAGTAAAAGCTTCCAAGGAGTGTGTGCAGACAGCAAGACTACCAGCAGGGATTCCCAGAGGGGGACTTGTGACTGGGAAAAATCTATATAAAAGGTAGTGAAGTAACTGTTAAACATACTGTTTGGCTTCAGAAGACTTCAGTCATCCTGCACAAGATGTTTGGAGCACCTAAAGACACCTGGGCAGGTGTAAAAGGTTTTACTTTCAGACTGTGTGTGTGTGTGTGTGTGTGTGTGTGTGTGTGTGTGTGTGTGTGTGTGTGTGTGTGAAAGAGAGAGAAAGCAGGTGTTTAGCAGGGAGTCGTCACTGTGAATGATGCCCTTTGAAGGTCAAGGCTGACTAAAGGGGGAGGCTGAAGCACAAGAAGGGTTTGAAATGAGCAACAGGGGGGTGTCAGTACCTTAGTAGTTTAAAGAGTGAGCTTGTGATCAAAATGTCACCAGTCCAAAGTTTTAAAGCAGCTGGTAGCATGCCACTTGAAAGGACATGATGTCACATAGTATCAGAGAACAAAAGAGTCAGAGAAGGACAAGGAGATAAAGAGCTTTAAAGAGTGGATGCAGTACACAATAAAGTCAAACTGACAGGATTCAAATGATAAACAAGTCCCACTGAGCAAGGCATGGAAATCCAGGCTTAGACTAACAAAATTAAACCACGCTGCAATAAAGCCACTTTGGCATTGAACTTTACAGATGAAGAATTCTGGAGGGGATAGGAAAAAGCATAGGGGATTACAGTGGCATCCATGTACTCTTACATGTACATGCACCAAATCCTCAGCACTAACATGCCTTTCTCAAGTTAGTTAGTTTCTGATTAGGTTTCAGTCCAATAATTCAAATAAAGAAAGGTACTGTGTATTTTACATGTAGCCCAATTGTAATGGTTTTCAATCTTTTGTTCATTTCATATGAAATTTACTTTTAATTCACAATTAATTAAAGCCCAAATACTGCCCATGGACTAAATATCAGAAAATTCATTCAAATAAATTCAAAAGCAAAACTACTAAGTGACAAGACTGAGTCTACAGCGTTAAAAAAAAATGGATGTTCATCCACTACAGTGAGGATGCTGCTAGAGGAAAAGTCAGTGGATCGACAAAGTCATTAGGCTTCGTCCTCAAGGGACTTTGACTAACTGTATTACTGTACTGTAGGAGCAACTGTATTGTAGTTGTTAAGCTACTTCACCCAAAAACCACTAATGTCACTGATCACCACAGTGAGTAGGATTCATTCTCTGGGGAACAGGAATGTCTGTTACAAAACTCTGGACAATGCTAGTCAAACGGTTTCACACCATGAAACTACATCTACCATCCATCCATGTCTGCCGGTGCGGTTAATGTTCTCGTTCCTCACCTTTACGCTGTTGCATATCATCAATTTGTGATACTCAATGCTTCCCTAATTCCTCTAATGCTGTAGAACAGAACGGCGGTTTTCACATTTAACAGTGGTTGTGGTTGGGGAAATCTACTCAATTAACACCAGGTCCATTTGCAGATCAGTTGTGGTTTTTAGATGTAAATGCTGTTGATTGGGTGAAAGCTCACATTAACAGGTGTGATAGCTGTCTATTAATAGGGTGTGATTGTTGGTGAGATCATAAACAGCAGTCTAGCCTCCTCATGTATCCATGTGTACGTGGGTGAAAGCACACGTGCAGGCGTCACTGTATACGTATAGAACGTGTTTTTTTAAATAATATTATCACTTCTGTTTTTCCCTGGCCTGAGCAAACGTAAAAAGGAAATATTGTTCCTGTACTCATGCGACCATTCATTTGCATCCCAATTCCCATCCTTTCCCCTTTTCTCTTCATACTTGCCTCTCTCCTCTCCCTTCTTATCCTCTCTACACACTTCTCACTGTGCTAACTGAATTGTAATTAATTACAAAAGGTCATATGAAGCAGCTAAACACTCTCCTGGCACTATCATTTTTTTTAATTCGATTTGCAATCGCCGTTGTGAGATTCTCCACATCAATACTTGACACCGGGAATGGTTGCCAGTACTTTGTGTCTCTGGCTTAAGCTCTTAAGCTCATTCAATTCTAATTAGGAAACAGCAGCAGGTGTTTGTTATTTTTGCTAATGTTTCCCTACAGAGAGCTAGACTCCGTGGTTTGGATTGCATCGGGTAACTGACTTGGTTGACAGGCGTATTTAATTTGTATTGTCAAAACACTAAATAATCAGTCGTGTAAATCATTGATTAATCAACAGCTTAACATTTAGCGATCATAAACCACAAAAGTGACTTTACTGGAATGACTGGAAGACATTTTGGAGTAGCCAAACCATTTTTTGTCTCTCTGTGTTCCTCTGTCGGTGCTCCCTGATAGAAGAGAGGAAACACATCAAAGGTTCTCTAAATGTCATCATAATTATCACAGACGCTGTGCTGAAATATCAAAAATATACCAAAATACCAAAGCCTCAAGGTTTCTCTCAGTCAACACCAAGTCAGGGCGTGTGTGAGATTCACCGTGAACCGCATCTGACAGACAGGACAGCTGATCACCAAAAGTAAAAGAATGAATACTTCAAGGACTACTAGAACGACTAATTAACACTGGAACACTTGCATAGCTTCTTTTTTTTTTTTTTTTTTTAAATTTAGATTCTTTTTTTTATTATTATTATTTTATTTTGCCTTTAAAAACTGGCAGTCCCATTATATTAGTTCATTCCAACTAAAAAATTGGGTGTATCTGTATCTACATAATGTGTTCTACCAAATATGAACTGTCAGAGAGGGAATAATGAGGTAAATGTGTGAACTTTTGGACCCTTCCAGTGCAATAATTCAGATACAAAACTGTTGGATTATGCTGCATGAGCTGTTTGGAAAAGAAAACCTTATTTTAGACTTTTTTGGGGGGAGGATTTGTGAAAAGACAGCCTCATTAAATGCAACAGAAAAGGAGAGGACTGTGATGGAAGTGTGGGGGTTAACTCGCTATGTGTGGTTTCTCAACAAATTTGGAGAGAGCAGAATAGCGACTGCATTTCTTTTTTTATTCCTGGGTGATCTATTCCTTCAAACAGATCTACTACCAGTGATACAGCACCGGACCACATAAAAGTATATTGTTTTAATAAAACTAATAAAACAGTACTGTGTAACTGGCTCCACTGCAGAGTTAAATGCATCACCTACCAGCACAATATCCGACCTTCTCTAAAATTGTGGAGGCAAAAAAGACAAATAGTTGGGACTTTTTAATAGCTTCTGTTGGATTCACTAATGACAAAAACTGTGAATGGAAACATACACACACACAGCCCCTTTTAGACACACACATATGTTTCAGCTACTTTAAATGAGAGCGGGAGAGAAAGTAATAAAGAAGAGGAATAGCCGAGTCACAGATCTGCTCCATTATCTCGTGGTGTGCATGTCAGCCCCCCTCCAATGTCCATTACCAAGAAGGATGTGTGTGTGTTTTTGGGGAGGCAGAGGAAAAGAGGCCGTGATGCTAATCAATAGTCTAAAGTCTTAGCCACACCTGTCCTTCACTTTCTCCATCTCTCCGTCTCTGCCTTTTACTCCCTGGTTTTATTCACTTTTTCCCTCCCTTTCTCTTCACTTCTCCTTCCCTCCAGCACTACGTTACAGCTACACAAAAAAAGCCAATAAATTAGGGAGGTGGAAAGAAATAAAGAGAGAGAGAGAGAGAGAGAGAGAGGGAGCAAGAGTAAGAGCAAGAGAGAGAGAGGGAGAGTGCAAGAGGTAGGGAGCAAGAGTAAGAGCGAGAGAGAGAGAGAGAGAGAGAGAGAGAGAGAGAGAGAGAGGTAGGGAGCAAGAGAGAGAGAGTGCAAGATGTAGGGAGCAAGAGTAAGAGCAAGAGAGAGAGAGAGAGAGAGAGAGAGAGAGAGAGAGGGGCAAGGAGATGAAAGGCTGAAAAAGTAAAAAGAAAATGAAGAGACGGAGAGTATTAAGTTTGGGGAGAAAAGAGGGAGTGAGGGATGTAAAAAAAGAGAGATAGCGACAGAGGGAGGGGAAGAGGTGATGAAATAGCGAGACAGAGAAGAAAGGGAGCCCTGGAGAGAAAGAGAGAGAGATGAAGGGATGCGGGGTGTGGAGGTGAAGTTAGATCCAGGGGTGGAGAGAGATAAAAATGAGGGCTTGATGGAGCGAGGTGAGAGGTCGCACTCTCCTCTCCTTTGTCAGAGCTGTGATTATTCCAAAATACACATCTCCATCTCTCTTTCTCTATGCCTCTCTCTTATTCTATCATTTTTACTCTCCCGGCATGTTTTTTTTGTCCTAAATGATCTCCCATCCCCAGTCGTCTTTTATCTTTTGTTCGGTTTCATACTCTCTCTTTCTCACTCTCCCTCCCTCCCTCCCTCCCTCCCGGTGTCCTCCCTCGCTCTCCTCTCACTCATCCTCTATGCATAATTCAAGCTGAGATTCCAGCATGACGGGCGTGGCCATTAAAAATACATGGGGACACTGCACCGAGGCCGTTTAGTGCTGCCTTACCTCAGAGGAGGAGCGCCATCAGCGAGGGCAGCGAGGGCAGCGGAGAGAGAGAGAGAGAGAGAGAGAGAGAGAGAGAGAGAGAGAGAGATGAAGGAGGGACAGAACGAGAGAGAGAGAGAAAAGAGAAGGAGGAGAGTGGGTGGTGAGGTTAAGATGTTGGAGCAAAAGAGCAAAGAGCAAAAAGCCAGAAAGCGTGAGTAAAGAGGAAAAGAGGGAAAAAGGGCAAAAGAGAGTAAAGGTACGGTCACGTCACACTTTGATCATCTTCCATTCACTTCAACACTGATGTTTTGAATATGTTACGTGCTAAAAGGCTAATTAAGCGCATTCAAAAGCTTAGGTTTGAGTCTCACCAGATACAAAAACAGGAATTTCTCCTTGAAGTTTACCAAAACAACAGTGCTTTTATCATCTGTCTCAATAATTGCGAGGTAAACAGTAGAATTACATCATTCAAGGAAGGTTATCTACCAGGAATGTGCCTGGGAAGTATCTGTCAGGCCAACGCAGAGCATCGCTGGGTATTGTTGCACTGTGGCAACGGTTGAGCTAGATTCAACTGTTTACCTGGATTTTCTGACAAAGCCCCCTGCATCGGCAAACCCCACGATGTCAAGCAAGCGGTCTCGTTGAAATGAATGGGGAGCCTGCCTTTATTCGCACGATGCTAATGTCGGGCTGAGCACAGCTTTGGGGAAGCTGGAAGCAGAGGGGAGGTAGAGTGATGAGCACAGAGAGAGAGGAGAGAAAACTGGGAAGATTTAGGGATACAGAGGAGAGGAAACACTGGAGAAGAGAGAGAATATTCCTGGCAAGCCATGAATGCGAATTAAGGGGGAAAAGAAATAAATATTTTCTCTCTCTCTCTCTCTCTCTCTCTCTCTCTCTCTCTCTCTCTCTCTCTCTCTCTCTACTCCTTGACCTCCAGCTTAGAGGGGTAATTGGCAAAACCCTGCAAGTAATTCTCTGTCTTCCTCCCTCACACACACACACACACACACACACACACACACACACACACACACACACACACACACACACACACACACACACACACACACACGACAATACTCCGAACTCTCAGTAAACCAATCTCACATTGGAAACACTAGCCAATACACACCAGCATAAAGATAAACGCAAACCATTATCCTGTAAATAAGTTCCTATTTTATTCTGTCAATCAATAAATCAATTATATCAAATCCCTTCAACTTGAATAGACAAACAGATAGAGGGGGTAGAAATAGTGGGAGTGTGTCTGTGTGTGTGTGTGTGTGTGTGTGTGTGTGTGTGTGTGTGTGAGAGAATGAGAGACAGAAAGAGTGTCATATCCAGCATATGTCATGTTCTATATAAATCTCCAAAAGGAGGACATCTATTTTAAACACACACAAACAAGCATGCACACATGCTGTCAATGTCCCCTCAAACATATTGCTTTTTGCAGGAGGACACTGGCTTTTCTGCTAATGTTCTTTCCGTGTCTTCTCGCCTTTCTTTCATTAATAATATGCCGCCGCTATTAACGTGGTCAGAAAAGGACTGCAGGAGATAGCGCGCCGACAAGAAAACCTGGAGCGGGAGAAGAAAAATAGATTGAGGCACGCCAAGAGCAAGCAATGGATGTGGAAAAGCCAAACACTTAACCTCTTTTTTTTCCTTCTTCCTCCCACCTGTTCTCTCTGATCTACAGTAATGCAACATCGCTGCCAGATGTAAAAACACCTCTCGCAACCCGTCTTCATCCCTTGAGTCTTCTGCTGCTCTTTTACTGAACTCTTTTCCTCTGACGATTACCGCTTTTTACAGTCGCTGCTCTCCTTATCTATCAACTTTACTGCCCTGCTTCTTTCTGTCTGATCACTTTTTACTCGCCTCATCCTCCTCTATTCGGGGATGGAACAGAAACAGAGGTAAAGAAATTAAAGAAAAAGAGAACATAGATGAGAGGAAACAGGATAATGACACCACAGTAGAGTGAAAACAGATAATAAAAGAGGAGAGAAGCTGCAAGAAAAGCACACCATTTTCTACCATTAACTTGTTTTAAGCTACTTTCATTGCCAAACATCATGAACCTTCTTAGCTGGTGTTCACTGCTCCACATCACACACACACACACACACACACACACACACACACACACACACACACACACACACACACACACACACACACACACATCCCTTCCCTTCTTGAAGACCCCAATCCCTGCCCTGTGAGTTTCCCCGTAGTCTCATTTTTCTGTCCTTATTTGTCCTACTTTCACTTACATTTATTAAAAATACTGTACATTGAAATATATTTTAAAATCTTTGAACTATTTAGGGTTTTCTTGTTTTAACTTCCCTGAGTCCTCTATGGCTTCAACATTGGAAATGCTGCTTGAAAGATAAGTCAGACTTAATGAAGCGCTTGTCTTTTTTCTCCTTCAAAATATTAAAAATGTAGTCAAATGCTGTATTTTTTTTATGTCAAATTCCTGCCTAAGCCCCAGTAACAGACTAGAGAAATATATGAATCACTTGTCATTCACTTTGTTTCACACAGGGAATCCTAAATCTCATTGTATTTTCCTTTTGGGAGGTAGCAAAACTTACTTCACAGGCGAGGAACAGATTGCGCTTTAATGAACATTGTCTCCACTCGTGTGGCTCCACAGCACCGTGCTGAACTTAACACCCAAATGTTCATTCTGCCACTTGTGGCCAGCAACCATAAGCATGCCAAGTAATAAGGTCATTTAGCAACCACACAGATCAATGCAGTGACACTAAGCAAGCAAGCACTCAGATGATTTGTGGTAACCGAAGTGGTTTAAGAAACAGTCGTCGCAGATTGGTTTCTTGTTATTCCAATAATAACAGATGCTGTAACAACCAACCTGGACATTTGGTCTTCTTCAATAGACAATCTGGAGGTGACAGATTTACAGAATCTCTGTTTTCCTAGTTCAAAAACAACTTCCATATAATTTTCAGGCTGCCACCAAATTTCACACCAGTATAGCTGCATAATCCCATGTGTATGTATGTGTTAGTGTCTGTGTGTGTGTGTGTGTGTGTGTGTGTTGAGGCTAACAGGACTGAAAGATGACCCAAATACTTTTCTAAGATGCAACACACAGCAGTCTCACTGAGGGAAATATGACACACTACCCTCACTCATGATGTGATCACTAGTTTGTGTTTTGAGATGATGTCCTGTCTAACGGACCTCACTGTCATTCACGAAATGCTCAAATGGAATTAAAAATCAAAGCCAAAATGACAACAAACCAACACGTAAACAGATCTTCTTGCACCTGTCAGCACTGTTCTCACCAGCTCACCACTAAACCACAAGGGGCCAGACTGAAAGAAACAAAGTTCATATCATAGATAAATTACACAGTTCTCATGCGCCTTCTTAGCAGACGTTAATATACACAGTGCTGCTCAGTCTATACTCTGATGAAGCGCTGCAAAAACAATACTTAAGTCCATGAAATGTCGAGAAAAGAGTGAAAAATCACTGTTTCTGAGAGCCCAAGGTGACATCTTCAAATGTCTTATGTCCGGCCAACAAGGTAAAACATGAAGATATTCAGTTTATAATTATATATTAAAAAAAAGGAGAAAATAATCATCAATAAACTAATCTCACACAGAAGCCCAATACAAACCATCATAAAAGACAAACACAAACCATTATGCCATAAATAAGCTCCCATTTCCCTGTCAATCAATAAATCCATTATATTGATCGCTTCAATTTGAACAGAGGAAACGATGAAAGGGGAAAAAGAAAGGTAAATAAATAAATCTCCAAGAACATAGTGAAACATCTGAGAGCCCAAAGTGACATGTTGAAATATTCAGTTTACAATTATATAACAGAGAACAATCCATTTTCAGCAGACAACCAACAAGCAAATGTTGAAAACACAAAATTGTGATGATTAGCCTCTAATTTAAAAACACACCAGCTCCATAACAACAGCAATGAGTTAAATAAACAAACAAACATTTCAAGCACCAGGCCAGAAACCAGCTAGCCGCTTGCAAGTTACTAACGTTAGTTTAGAGACAGGTGTGTGTTTGACTCACGTTATTTGACGGAGATAAAGTGGTTAATATCCAATATCCAGCCATGTCCAGTGGTACTTGTTGTTCATCATTTTGTTTATTCCTCTCTATCTCTATCGCTGCCAGCCGTCCTAATCAACGTTAACGTAAACTCCCGTTACCTGACGTTAACTCTCGCACTTGCTGTACATTAAAATTAAACTATATTTATAATTTCCAATGTTTGTTGTGAGGTTAGAGTAAAAGAGATTTCACAACTAACGTAGGAGTTATTTTCTAGAGACTTCTAGAGGAATGACAGCCTACGCATTTCATACTTTATTTTGATTGCCTTCACCTGGTTTCCTCCTCCATAATAAGCCTCGACTGTAAAGGTGTAGTACCACCTTTGACCACACGCGCTGGCTGACATTAACAACCGTTACAACCCGGGGGGGCGCTGTTTCACTCATTTGAGGATGAATACTGTCTGGGCCAGACATGGCTGAGATAACAAGATAAGATGTGAGTAATGCAACAAATAAAATAAAATCTTTTTAGTAAAAATTATAGCAACAGCTTTTTTTTGTATAGTTGGGGAGTCGTGTCTTGCCTTCTCACCCACCCCCACTGCCACAAATCATTTCCCTTACATAATTTACACTCAAATATAATATAATTAATGAGTTTTACCTACATGAAAGCAACTATATATTGTGAACAGGCATCAAGTTTAGTTCGTAAAATGCCAAATATCTAATTTTGTGCTCTAGGAACCAGTTTCCACTCTGGGAGTTGTCCCTCAATCCCATTTTCTCTCCTTGTCGAGTTCATTTATTTCAAATGAGAGAATCCATTACTGCTGCATCATTCCAATGCAGAAACACTGTCTTCCACTGCGAGTGGTGAAATCGTGCATGCTGAAAACATTTCATCAGGGAACCAAAGTTACAACATAGATTCGTGTTGGAATGACAAGCTGAGTTTCATACAAGCGTTTGAATTTGTGGTACCCATTTCACAGAACTAGGCACATTGTTTGGATGATGATTAAGCATTTAATAGACATGCGATTGCAGCATCAACGCTATGATACACAGAATAAATGCCAAAAATTATGAATTTGTTGTATTATTTACATCTTTACAAGCTGTTCTTGCTGTAGCCAATAGCTCTTCCTCACAGCGGACATGTTGTTTTATGAAACAGTGGTGTGACTAATAGCACTAATAATGTCTGCATTCCATGGTATTGTGCACGCTGGCACAGCTTAACACCTAAATTACCATGCGTGTTCACTAAGTGGTTAGCACTGGCATCTCATAGAACCCCAAATCCCAACAGGTTGCAAGTTAGCCCCATATTCACGTGGGTGTCCTTGGACCCAAAAAAGACAAGGATACCTTGGAGCTACAAAATAAGAACTGGAGTTGATCCCCGGGAACTGCACCGTGGCTGTCAACTTCTACTTAATAGTTAGGATGGATCAAAGTAGAGAAAACTGACAGAAGCGGATAGAAAATGTCATTTCATTTAGTTTAATGTTACAGTTATACCTGTGTATTACACCAAAATGTCCACTGTGAGAGAGGTCTGTAAAGGATAACACAAATGTGACAGAGCCACCATTAATGTTGATGACTCTGTGCTTTTCCTGTTGTGACAAGTCAAAGCGGTCCGCATTATCCAGCCGTGATGTGTGGAAATGTTGCCTGTGTGTAATGGCTTCACTTGTCCCTTATCTACACTTCTATTCAGCCACAAACCTGATGAAAGGAAGGAAAAAGATATAATCTCATTCCACTTTAATGCTCTATACACTGGTCCTCTCCACACACACACATGCAGATAATGCTCACAAGAAGTCTCTATCTCCGTTACTCTTTCCAACTCTCACGCAAACACACACACACACACACACACACACACACACACACACACACACACACATTCAATTAAAACCTTTCAGGAACCCCTCTCCACCCCCCCATACACATTCATGGTCAAGTGGTCACAAATAAATCTACACATTAACACATACTCAGTCAGCAGTTCCATTAAACACATTTCTAATGGCCTCTTGTTTCTCATCAGAGAACTTGATTAAACTTTAAATTACGTTTCTAAAGTATTTTATCAAACGTACATACACATATACACATACAGTATTGTGTTTATATGTTGTGATTGGGATTGTGTGTGCTTGGTGGACCGGTAAATGATGTGCAGTTTAGCCTGCTTTTTACTATTACAAGTCTTTTTCCCACATGCACCTAAACGTTTTCTGGACATTGACCCACTAAAAGAGGTTACTTTGCTTTGCGTACGCCTCAGAAATATATTTGCAATGCAATAATATTATTGCATTGTCTGGTAACTATCACTAATACTTTATGTGTTTAACCTGTTCTTCATATATTCTTCATATACAGTATGTTTGCACTTTATTTACCTGAAACATTGTACTTCAATCATTCTATAATTGCTGTGTTTTCTATGCGGCATCTATTGCACGTCTCTCTGTCACAGAGGAGGATCCTCTTTTTCCCAATTTTCCCTAAACTGAATCAAGGACCTAAGAATAGACGATCTCTGTGTTACACCGATTGTAAAGCCTTTTGATGCAGGTTCATAATGTGCTATACAGGTCTACAAAATCACCCCCTTTATTAAAAATCATGCTCAGCTTCACGCTGACACATTTTCGAGCCAACTTTCCAATTTCAGTCTGTGTTCACACATTACATATGGCTCTTGTAAATGAATCATCTCCAGGCAACACTCAACAAATGAAAGTAATAAATAATTTCAGAAGGACAATTAAGTCTCCCTTCATTAACCATTTGCTCATTAAGGCTGCCTTCGTTAGTCGAGGTTGGATGATCGCGTCCTGGCCGTCTGTAGCTACCGTGATATTTCCCCACTGCAGTCAATGGGGACTGAAACAATGTGCACACACGCGTGCTCAGACACAAACAAGGAACGTCGAACTCGGCGCAAAAAAAATCCGAGACCCACTCATGTCCTAATGAGTTTTCCTGCTTGCTGTTCAGTGTGCTCTGCGGCTTCATTATCATCACCCTCTTAATGCATAATGCCTCCATGAAAGAAATCAACACCACATCATTACACTCGAGAGGATGCCACAGTCTCTCCTACTCACTTTGTCTTTTTGTCTTTTTGCCTTTTTATCTTTCTCATGCGTCTTCATCCCGATGTCTGTTTTCCTCTTGCGACTTTTGTCCTTTAGTCTTTGTTTCTTCCCGTCCGTCTCTCATTACATCTTTTCTCTTTTGCTGTATCTTAATCTGTCTTTCTGTCATTATTAAATCAAACAGTGTGCAGGATTAGGACAAGACTATAGACCAAACTCGGCCTGACCTCCAGAATAATAACAAATCTGTTAGGAATTGTGTCTGAATTGGCATTTGACTAAAATTACTGCATTTAACTGTTAATTGCATTTTAATGCAGCTGTTGTCATCCTTCATCCTGAAGCTGAACGCCAAATTGATTTGTAATTCAGCGGGTGTTGCTATGCCTGAAAAGGAGATTGTTCTAGCACGGTTTTTAAGTGCGCAAAAGCCCCAGCCTGCCATACGTTCCAAGGGTTTGAGCAAACATTTGCTCTCGCTAATTTGCTTAACGGCAGAAAGTGTGTGATTTTATTTGCATGCGTTCCCTCTGTTCGGAGGCACAGTGTTCACACAGAGAAGGAAGTTTCCTACATGCACATACTGTAGACCCATTCTCTCAGTGTCTGAATGCCTCCTGGGAGCGGGATGCTCACGTCACACAATGTATATTGTGCAGAAATCCACCTCAAACAACCAAACAACAGAGAGAGAGCAGTACTCAGGAAAGCAATCATGGCGATGGTAATACACAGGCAGATGAATATATCAGTGATATCACACAGTGCAGCAGTTAATTCCCTAGACAGATAGAGAGGGAAGGAAGCTGCGGCTGAATTATGGAAGCAATTGGAAGGGCTCATCCACAGCTATTCTTCCTCACACATGCATACACATATGGATATACACATACACATATGTAAGGCGTACTTTACCGAGACGCAAAGCTTGAGTAACAACACACACGCGTGCTGCTCACGCGCCAGCTCATGCACAAGAGGACGTATATGTGAGGCAGTATGGGAGAGCGTGGGAAAGAGTTCTGCTTCTGACCTTGGCCTTGAAACACACAACTTCATAAAACCCCATCAGCGGAGACACAGATAATAAGTTGTCTCCTCAAAGGAAAACAAGACTGCGTATGTGTGAGTGTGAGCATGTGTGCGTGTGTGTCTGTGTTTGCAAGTTTGAAAAGCCTCAAGCGGGAATGAAGTGGAACTGATGCTGAGTGAATGAAGGGTAGAGGTTCTAGTTTGTGTTTGTTGTGTGTGTGTGTGTGTGTGTGTGTGTGTGTGTGTGTGTGTGTGGGTGGGTGTGTGTGTGTGTGTGTGTGTGTGTGTGTGTGTGTGTGTGTAATAGCAGTGTTTCCTAAATTCCCTGAGGCAAAGTCATTCCATTTGCTCTCACCAGGGGACAACCACCACTTATCAATTTATGAATTGAATTTCATTTTCGGCGTCCAGCACACAGCGAGCGAGTGTCACTGACTAAAAGGCGCCTTTCACTTCATTGTGTGATAGTGAGGACGTCGTGGTAACAGAGCAGACAAAGCCACACACAGACACAGTCCATTAGTGATAGCTTTGATGTGAAGGCAGCCTCCACCTCCTCACTCTTTGAAAAGAAGCACATTTTATTGTCATAGTATCTATAATTGATAGAGTTAACCTACAGTTTGGGTGTTTATATGCGTTATTAGGTTTTCCAAACATTAAAACCCGGTGGCCAAAAGTCCCCGATCCGTAATGCTGCCGTAATTACCAAGCACGCACAAACACAGGAGAGAAATAAAGATAATATGAGAGAAAAAGACAAAAAATATACTACACTGCATGAGTTATTTTGATGAGAGGAGCAGAGGTGGCGCAGAAAACTGGAAACAAGGGCAGGTTAGTGATAGAGAAGATGTATGTATGTGCCCTCCATGTTAAAGATAGGGTGTGACATTTAGGAGGATCTATTTGCAGAAATGGAATATAATGCTCCTAGGTATGTTTTCATTGGTGTATAATCACCTTGAAAACATACCTTGTTTTTTTGTCACCTTAGAATGAGCCGTTTCTCTGTATGCAGGGAGCCGGTCCTCTTCCGTGGAGTCCGCCATGTTTCTACAAACACCGGCTTTAGATGGGGTATTTAGCATTTTTCGCAAGTTTTGCAGCCACCGTAGTTTCTCCTACACGCATGGAAGGCATAGCTGTATTCGCTAGATGCTACTAAATCCTACACACTGGTCCTTTGAAGTTGGAATTTGTCAAAGCAGCACAACCCTGGTCGTCATCCTATGGTCATCATATGCTCTGCAAATGAGCTATATGAAGTGTGGCCTCTCATTTTTCTTGTTCAACACTTTTAGAAGCCGGGAGCAGTAAAAGGTAATCCAATTAATCATCTCCAGATACATCAGATACATTTTGTGACCCCTAATCTAACTGGTAAAATGGCAGATCACCCCTAATATACTCCAACTTCAGCTGTTACTTTAGGTGGTATAATGTTATCATAACTGATAAGAAGAAAATAAGTAATAAACCATAACTATTCTTTAACACTCTGAGCTATACATTTTACTTTTAATGTAGTGTTGAAATTGCCAGCTTAGTGTTTAGATGACCCCCATTTGCTCTGTTCTTTTTATATGTTAAATTCCTTTGGAATTTCCTC